>NC_056728.1:1741001832-1741046832 GCF_019279795.1 Protopterus annectens
CCTTAGTATATTTTAACTATGGGACATTTCTTGTCAGTTTCCTCACTGGACTTTTTTTGTTACTTTAACAACTGGACTCTATTAATAGCACTCTGTATCAGATTTACCACTTCCACCTAAAGCTAATTTTAGTTCCTTTAATTTGGTTTAGTCTTACACATTTTTCATTACTATGTATGTATTGTGATATATTTGGTTGAACATTTTCCTCATATATATTGTGGATGTTTAAACAGGGAAAAGTAATTGCAAATTATCACATCATGTGTCAAGTTAGGCAGTAGACCTACTGGGTGTAATTCTTTGCCTAAAAGTATTTTTATTTCTGTCTGTGATATAATGTATTCTCTTTTGCCTCCATGTACACAGATTGCTTAAATTTTCTGTTTACTATTCATTTTCTGATTACATACTGCGGTGGTGGTGCTGCGGTAGCGTTGTCGCCTCACAGTTAGACATTGTCCATTCGATTCTCAGTTAGAGCGTCTTCTGTGTGGCGACATGCGTGAACGGGCGTTCCTTTGTTGATGGTTGTGTGTTAGGCCTGACAAGCCAGCACATAAAACTCTACTGCCAATCATTAGCGGACTGGAGTTTCTGCTGTGGCGACCCCTAACCGGGAAAAGCCAAAAGACACAAACAAACATTCATTTTCTGATTACAAACATATTGCGCTCTATCAAAAATAAAGCATGCTACTTCAGTGCAACAACCCTTGCAATTTCCCAAGCTACCACAATAATACATTTAACAAATTTGGTATTAGTAGCAATTAATGTACCCTTCCATCACTTAAAATTCAGCATTATCATCTTCCATTGCCATGCCCTTAGCTACAAAATGCTGCTTTACTTGTTCAGTGCTGTTATTACAACTGTATTTTTATATGTGCCCTTTTCTATGACATTTGCAACAAACCAAATCAGATGGCAATATTTTGTTCTTGCCTGCAGGTAGTAGGGTTATTATTGCCTCTTGGTAGATGTGAGTCTGCTTTGAAGATAGCAGTATCAGTTAACAAGCAAATGTTATTCTAAAACAACTAGCTATTCAGAAAATGCATGGCCAGTCTTGAATCCCCATTTCCTTATGTTGCTAAGAAGTGCCCTTTTAAATGTCTCCGCGGTCAAGATTTCTTGAAATGTACTTGCATTATTTATAAAATGTTCTAGCCACTACTATAAAATAAGAATCAAATTAGCCCTCAGTGACCTTTCCAGTCTATCTGTACCAAATATATAGCTGTGAAAGTGTAGGGACCAAGGTTTGCATTAAGCCCAGCCAAGCTTTTTTTTTTCTTTTTCAGTTTCTGGTAGTCACTTGCTTCAGGTTCATAAGTTCATAGGTAGGTACTAGGCTATCGGCCCAAGCGCCTACGTAAGCCTAGCCAACAAGGTTCCCTGGCTTACACAACCCAAGAAAGTTATTTTCCTGTGCCACTGTCAAGCAGAGACACAGAAGTGATCCCCAGGGTGTATTTCCTATTTCCCATCCACTCATCAAAATTTTTCTTGAAGAGTGCTAATGAAGAACTTTGCTTGACATAGATGGGTAGCCTGTTCCAGAGTATGGCAAGTCTCTGGGACAGGAATCTATCCCTCCAGCATGTCCTGTTTATTGTGGTGACAAGGTTTAGGTCCCTAGAGTGTGTAGCTCAGAGGGATTGGGATTTCTTTAGGTGTAGCATGTCCAACAGCTCTGGGTTTGACATAGCTTTATATGTTAGGCAGAGATCATATGTTAGGCAGTATACTTAAGTTCCATGTAAGGACAGTATCCTGGCCCACTCAGCCTGAGGCCAGCTTTCTCTAGCTGTATATCTTTCAAATGCTACCAAATAGGCCTAAAATCATCTTTTATGATGGGCTTTTAAAGAGCTGAACTGGGTTTTTGGACTCCTAGCAAACAAGTTTGTTGTTTTATTAAAGTGGTCTCCCTGTTATCCAAGGCTAACAGGTGTTGTTCAGTGACTGCGCTGCTTTTTATGAGGCTGAGCAGCTACTAGTGGCTGTGTTGCTTTCTTGAACACTGTTAACAGTGTTCACTAAAACATAGGGTATTTTTTTCACTGTGAGCAAAACATAGCAGCTACACTTTCAGTGCACACAAGTTTTAGCTTCAGAGAAAAGGTTCAACAAATCTGTTGTCAGAGTAAACATATTCACTTTCACAAGGTTCCTTATAACAATGAAAAACCCTTACCCTTAAGAACCAGCAACAGAAATTAACATTAACCATTCATTACCCTTTACGTAAATAAAGTAAACAACACAAATTAATTACAGGTAACAAATGCAATATGACATCCATGACATTATTCACTGTAATACTTAAATGACCAGAGGGCAAAATTTAAATGTCTTCTATACATAAATATTTCTAAATAAGACAACAAACATGTAAACTTACTAAAATCACATGATGTATATTATAACAAAAAGGCAGTCTGAGCATAAAAACATATGATGATAACAAACATATTTAATAAGTAAATAAATGTAAAGCAACCTCAGCATCTACTGCATCTCCATTCTTCTGTGTGCACAACAGATTATAAGACTACATACATGCATAAGTTAAATAAACAAAAATAACAAGAAACATGTAATCTAAAATCCACAAACACTCCTGTAACAGTAGACCTCTCATGCACAGCATTCTAAAAACTATAATTACCTACTGTCACAGCTACTGCTCTCAATATGATAGTTTTAATCATACAAAACATGTCAGTATCATGAAAGCTCTTCAGCTCCACCCAATCTTCCATCTCAAACCCAAATACGTATAACAAAACCACAATATATGTGAACATATACATATATATATATACATATATATATATACATATATATATATATATATATATATATATATATATATATATATATATATATATATATATATATATATAGATATAGATATATATATATATATATATATATATATATATATATATATTGAACATTTAAAAGTTTGAACACTGAAATAAACCAAACAAAAAAAAAAAAACTAAACATTTGTAGCTGGGGGGCATGCCCCCTGCACCCCCCACAACCCCCGCTACTTAAATATAGCAACTCCAAGATTGCACTACATTGCAGAAAAGGGAAATCTTCCCATTTCGCACTGTACGGGGATCTCTATTCAGTCTGTTCGAACTTTAAAAGTTCAGTCATATGGTCTCAACCATATGAGCTTCAAACTTTTAAAAGTTTGATCAACTGAAGGGGACCCACACACACACACACACACACACACACACACACACACATATATATATATATATATATATATAAAATTATATAACTATATATATGTTCACATATATTGTGGCTTTGTTATAGGTATTTCGGTTTGAAATGGAAGATTGGGGTGGAGCTGAAGAGCTTTCATGATATTGACATGTTCTGTATGATTAAAACTGTTATACTGACAACAGTAGGTGGTGTGACAGTAGGTAATTATATCAAACTCTACAACAGAAGGAGGAAACTGATGCAGAATAAGGTGAAGTCCCAAGACTGGAAACCCCCCTTATCAGCCTCAACAAAACATTGAGATCCCTCATAAAATCCTCTAAAGCTAGCTATGAAAACAGAATTGCAGCACATAGTAAAGACAACCACAAGGCCTTCTATAGTTATGTAAAGAATCTCCACGGCAATACCCGGATTTGCTCTGAGCTACTGCACAATGGTACCTCCTATACTGAGCCAACAGACATTACCAATATATTGACCATCAGATTCACTGCCAACTTTACCCCTCCCCCCCCAAAGGACCAATCTCAATACCAGTAGATTTCCAGGCACCCAGTATTACCGCTGCACAGGTTAAAACAGCATTGCCCAAGACCAAGAGTACAGCTTCTATGGGACCTGACAATATCCCTGGCTGTGCTCTACAGGAACTACAGAGTGAACTGGCACCTCACCTGTGTGCCCTGTTCAATCACAGCCTCACCTCAGGCTTTGTCCCTACCAAATGGCGCACTGCTGCAGTCATCCCTCTCCACAAAGGAGGAGCAAATAGTGACCCTGGGAACTATCGCCCCATTAGCCTGACGAGTCTGATATGCAAAGCAATGAATGCATCATCATGGACCTAATAAACAAGGATATAGGGAATCTCCAAACTCTGGATCTCACACAGTTTGGTTTTGTGAAGGGTAGATCATGCCTGCTCAACTTGGTCGACTTCTTTGAATCAGTCACCAGAGCTGTGGATGAAGGCAAGGTGGTTCGTATAGCCTACCATGATCTGGCCAAGGCCTTTGATACCATTCCCCACTCAGGAATCCTAGATAAACTCACTAAGCTAGGCATCAACTCCTTTATCACTAGGTGGGCTGCAAACTGGCTCACAGATAGAACCCACAGTGTGAAAGTAGCTGACTCCAAGTCAGACTGCCGACTAGTCACTAGTGGAGTCCCACAGTGTTCGGTTCCGGGTCCTCTCCTGTTTGGTATCTACTTCTCTGAATTCCAGGCCAACATGAAGGGACTCTAGCTGACAAAGTTCACAGATGATTGCAAGTTGGGAGCTATTATTAACTCCCCAAGTGATGTTGACATACTACAAAATGGCCTCACTGAGCCCAACGACTGGTGCCAGAAGAATGGCCTTAAGCCCAATGCCAAAAAATGTGTCATCATCCCCTTTGGGAAAACCCACTTCCCATGAATAACCACATTGATGGTAGCCCACTGAACACAGAAGGCATTATAAGAGAGCTGGGAACACAGGTTGACAGCAACCTTTCTTTTGATCATCACATTGTCACTGTGGTCAGAAAGTCCTTCTATGTGGCACATCTCATTACTAAGGGTTTTGCATCCAGGAAGAAAGAGGTCATTGTCTCCTTCTACTCTTCCCTCATCAGGCCAGTCATTGAGTATAATGCCCCATTTGGCATGTACCTCACTTGACACCTGCAATAACTGGAGAGGCTACAAAAGTACCTCACAAAGAGGATCCTAGGCCTTAAACACTTGTCCTATATGGACAAACTCAAAAAAAACTCCACCTATTCTCTGTCTCATATCGCCTACTTAGAGGTGATTTCTGCTTGATGTACAAAGCCATGTCTGACCCAGCTCTGTTAGAAATGCTACATCTAAAGAAATCCCAATCTCTCCTCACCACATGCTCCACAGACCTCAACCTCATTACCACAATCAACAGAACATGCTGGAGGGACAGGTTCATAATCCAGAGACTGCCTACACTATGGAATAGACTTGCCATACATGTCAAGCAGAGCACCTCGCTGACCCTCTTCAAGGGAAATCTTGATGAGTGGATGGAAAAAAGAAAACTCACCCCGGGGATAACTCCAGTGGCTCTACTCGACAGGGGCACTGGGAACTAAGGTCAGGTGTCATGATGCCAGGGTATTCCTATGGCTAGGCTTGTAAAGGCCCCAGGGCCATTAGCCTAGTACATACCTATGAACCTATATATATATATATATATATATATATATATATATATATATATATATATCAGCATTATACTACACCAAAACCACTCAGAACATAAACTACTAAAGTACACATCTATGTTCTCTCACTAAAGACCATCTTAACTACATGGAATAGAATCCAGTCCAAAGACCCTTCCATCCAAAAATATTGCAACAATATTGATGCCTAACAACCATGAAATATGATTCTAGTGCTAAAATATGTCTCTTATGCTCCAGAAATATATGTAAAAAACACTGTTTGAGATACACTCCTGGAATTTTGTTACCCATTCCTCAGCAAGAATCCATATGATCTTGCATAGCTTATCACCAACCCAGCTAGAATAGACAAGGTAATATGAAACAAAAACACAGTAGACTGAATACTCACAACCAAACCTGAAAAATCTCCAGTCTGGATATACTCCCAGGTACGATTAAAGACCACCAACCAAAAAATGCCACCTGAAAATCTTATAAGCAAACAGAAATATAAGCTATAATTAGGTACATAACCTAAAGCAATGTAATAAAGACTCCTTTGGTGAACTGCTAGAAAACTGTATTTTTGTTTCTACTAAAATATTAATTAGATGAAACAGTCAGATAATGTTATCACACCTTTCTCATATACTGAACTCAGTGATACCATTACATTGAAAATAAGTGCAATAACAACACCCATTTTACAGCCAGCTCGGCCACAGGAAATACAGTTCCTTTTCAGGCACAACCCATGATCAGTGACTGGTTAAGTGACTTGCTCAAGGTCAACACATAAGCTCCCTGGCTGAGCCGACACGTTGCATCAAACAAACATGCATTTACAGAACAAAGCATGGAAAACATGACAAGTAAAAGGAACAGCCCAACATATGGAAAATTATAACACCTGAAAAATAAAACAAAAAGAATGATAAAAAATAAACCACTACAATAATTTGCAAATTAAAAAGGCAAACCAAAAACAACCTTGAGACACCATTAATAACCTGTATGCAGATCTCACCTCCCATTCTTAAAGTGTATGCTGGCATCACATCTACACCTCTGTCCTGCCTATAATACTGCGGTTCCCCAACCATATATTATAGACCTACTCTTATTTAACATCTTTTTCAAAGAAATTTCCATTTCCATAGGAAGGGATAGCATTATCCAACGCACTGATGATTCAGATGATCATTTTCTCAATCAACCTACTCCAAATAATAGGAAACAAATAAAGCCGGATACATAATTAGGATATAAATAACACTGTTTTAATAAAGTGCTTTTCGTCTACCCTATTGGTTAGACTTCTTCAGACAAAACGGCATTCAACAATTCAAACTTAAATAAACTCATTAATTAAAACCATGTGATAAGAAAAGCCCGAAATTTAAAAGGGCATGACATTT
This sequence comes from Protopterus annectens, assembly GCF_019279795.1. Lineage (NCBI taxonomy): Eukaryota > Metazoa > Chordata > Ceratodontiformes > Protopteridae > Protopterus > Protopterus annectens. The sequence continues at coordinate 1,741,008,703 of NC_056728.1, forward strand.
CATATAAAAAGTTTAAAAAGGCAACAGTTTAAAGTGGAGTGGCATACACCAATTTACTAATACATATAACAGCTTAAATAATTTCATATAAGTAACCATATAAGATGAAACACTATTCAAACTGATTATATGAATGCATATATTACATCCATCTAAAACTTTTAACACAAAGATTACTTTATTCATATTAGAACTCATATAAATAGAAAAAATCTATATTCAAAATTATGAAGATGCACATAAATAAATAAGTAAATATTATATTCATATATATATATATATATATATATATATATATATATATATATATATATATATGAGGGTGGGAATATGGCCTTATTTAAACCATGCAGGTGGGAATACAGCCATAACCTGTTTAGTTTGATCTCTGCAGGAACATGTCTGGTGTTGGAGAGGGAGCTTGCTTTCAGGCGCAGTGCTGGAGCTTTCAGGAGTCCAGGGTCATGGCTGGACTCCTTGTAGAAAACTATGATGAGAGACTGCTGCAGGACTAGTACCAGGGCTCACAATATAAAGCAGAGGCCTGGTACCATCGCACACATGATCTCACCATTGCTACTGGCATCTGAACTGGTGTGCAGTTACGGCACCACTATGCTGACCTAAAGCAAAGGAAGGAGTGCTCTTGGACCAGTGGATCCAAGATGCATGGGGATGGAATACTCCAATAGTGAGTAAGTATCCCTATCAAGCAGTTTATAGCAAATACTAGCCTGAGAATGTGATAGACAGGTATGCATAATGTTTGTTTCTCTCCCCTACAGCTGCAGCAGAGAGGGTTATGAACGTTGAAGTCCATGGTGACAGAATGCTGAGGCTAATCCAACAGGCTAGTGAGTACAAATCTATCTTGCAGTATATTGTTCAAATAGCTAACAAGGAGTACATTGCTTACTGTTAATAGGTCTAATGTTACTGTGTGAACTGAATAAATAAAAATGCTTGACAGACTAATGTTGATGTGCAATAAAACTACCTAAAAACTTCTGTGTTTATTCTGGTATGTTGTTGCAGACATTTAGAATGCATACAGATTCTACACAGCAAATGTGGCTGTGACAGCATACATTAACTGAGTTTCCTCTATGAACCATCTGTAAGAAAACTGTAGATGATGGATCTGTAAAACAAGATATAACTGAAATGTGAAATATATACTCCACTAAGTTCTGAACCCTGAATAGTAATGTATAAATTTTCAAATTGTGTTCCATCCAGCATTGCCTTGTGTTAACCTTTGCTTTCCAGATTGTAGTAATCCAAAGGGTTAATACACAGTACAATAACTGTCATGCATGCATCATAGGATTACAAGGTCAGACTGTCAAAACAATAGACTATTAGGCAGAAACCAGTGAAACTTGAAAGAGCAGTCCCTCAGTAGCTCAGTGTGATGAGAAATAGCTTAGCTATTAATTTTGCATACACAGACATGGTTTGAATCCAGAGAGTGGTACTAAGATGTGTGCATATTTACACACAAGGAATCTGGAATAAATGTAAAAACAGTCAGGTAGTGTTAACAGATATTTTCTCCACAGGTTGTACTGGTAAGGAAATGTTGGTAGTAATTGTATGAAGGGTATACTAATAAACTGTGTACAACTGTTCAACTGTCCCACCACATTCCTGCAAATGACAGCAGGATAGGTACATACAACATGCACTCTTCCCAATACATGTCTCTCAAGTGTCACGCTGTCACAGCTAGTGGTCACTGCTGCCAATAACCCTGGACACACACAGGAAGCCAGTTGAAGTATGACAGTAGCACACTCATATAGCAGCACTTCAGGGTACCCCTCCTGTGCCAGATATGTAACCCTGACATGTACTAGTCCCCTCTAGGCATGTACCCAGAGCTGTCACAGTTTGCCCCATACCATTCCAGGCTGACAGTTTGAGAGGTATGTTTGTGCTACAGAAGCTATGGGCCATAGGCAGATGTAAAGTGAGGGCAGACCCATAGAAAATTGAGCAGTACTCTTGTGGAAAATAGAAGCATAAACAGTTGTTAAAGGATGTTTTGTCTCTCCCCCCACCCCTCATCTGGAGAAATACAATAGTTCATATACTATGGGTATGTTTTACTCCAAATCTAATGTTGGGACTTCTGTTATATTATCGTTCTTATATTTGATTGGTTGCATGTTAACATACCTTTTTCAAATACCATTGTTGGTGGCCTGTTGTAGTCAATGTTCTTGGCATGCTGTTATGCTGCATACTGTTGTTCCATTTATGCATGTGTTCATTTTGCTATGCAACTGTTTCAAATCTGTTTTATGGTGATAACTGGGACACCCATGCATGCTATTATAACTAATTTGGAAATGTGGTGTTCATGACTAACCAACATATTCTTTAAAACCTCAACACTGTAGCACATTTGGGAAGGTAGATTCCGGTTAAGCCACCTTTTCCACTTCATCTGGCAATAGCACTAGGCCCCAGCATGTCTGACACCAAACCCAGGCCTCCTTCATCCGCTGGTCCTGCACCACCTTTAGGTAGAACCACCTTGGGGGACGGGGCCTGTCTCCCCCTGGAAGCTGGCGCAGACAGGATCCTGTCACCTGCAGTCAGGTCCAGGGTTTGGTGAACTGTGCCATACAATCAGAGTTTGGTGGGCAGCTGCACCAGATTGAGGGACACCTGGTGTACCTCAAAGGGCAGGCCACCCCTCCTTTCCAGCCCCCAGCACAGCCACCTTTGGGGCTGTGAAGGAGCAGCAGTGACTGCTCATATCAATTTGGGGGCTAATGGGCTTCAGATTCCCAACCACCCTAACCCATCAAAGGTGTTTACCCTCTCATGTGTCATATAACGCCCCTGTCTACTGTCTTGTTTTTCTTGTCTGTCTGCAAATGCAACCTATCCCATCCAACCTATATCCCAAACATACCTACAGCCCTTCCCCAACATCCCATTCTCACCTTAAAAAAAAAGGGCATCTGTCCCACAAAAAAAGAAAATTACCCCATACATAGCTCTACATTTGCCCACATGTACAGTGAAACTAATCAATCAACCCACTGATTACTCTGCAAATGTCTGTCACCAACACCCCTCCATGTGGGATGTGAGGCTGTAAATTCCAAATTCTACACATGTAAGTCACAGCTGTTGCTGCCAAATAAATGTAGAGCTATGGTCCTTTTCTACATCCATCCTGCACATCTCTAGCTGCTTTTCATAATGTTTTACCCTCTGCTTGCCCCCATTTCACCACTTTCCTATCACCCTTTTTTAATTTCTTTAAAGAAAATTAGTGTGGGTGTAAGCAGGAGTAAGCGTTGCTAAGTGAAGCTAAGAGGGTTTATTTAAACATCTCATTGCAACACTTAGCACCATGCAAAACCACTTACAACTGCTTAAAAGTGCCTTAATAACTCTGTCTCCATCAGCCCTGCCAAGTCTCAAACCCAGGATGCTGTGCATTACAGTCACAGTAGTTTACCACTACACCATCTAAGCTATGGGAATCTGTAATGCTTTTGCAAACATATCATTCATTCAGGTCATTTAACATTAATTTTACAAACTAATCACCTCATAGTATGTGTGTGTGTGTATGTGTGTTTTTGTGTGTACAAACCTCTTACTGTAGCACATCTGCAAACAGCCTGACAAACTGGGGGGATAAAGGTCAAACAATAGTGACATCTGTGAAATATGTCTGTCATACATGTAGAAGTCTGCTAGAGTGGCATGGCTTGCTTTAACATACAATGCCAGATAGATTCCAGGTCTGAAACACAAATGAATGTCATTATTTACTGATGTCAATGCTCAAATCAACCCAGTTATTTCTCAGAAACCCACAACTTTTGTGGCCAACAGACAAAACATATGAGCCACACATCAGGACAGTGTCTAGACATCTAGACAGTGGACAGGTGTGACCGCAGTCATGTAAGAGAATGGAAAAACCCATGACAGCCACCAACCATGTCACCAAGCACCTTCTGAAGCACAGTAAGTCAACACGACACTAACCCAAATCAGTTCTGGGCAATTACCCATGTATATCCCAAGATATTATGCACTACAGGGATGGAACTGCAGGGAAAAGCAGATAGTGGTGCATAAATGTCCACCATAACCATTTGCACCACACTCACAGCAATGTACCAGTACTACAAATGAACTCTAGAGTAGAATGACTGTTTGAACAAACATATCCTGACTCCCAATCACACAATACACTGACAGATACTGGCCCAACTCACAGTGTACTGGGAATCCTGAGGTGTGAAAGGACCTTTCTCAGTCTGCCCCTACAAACATATACACCTAATAGACCACCAGCAGCCATAGCAGCATGCACAGTTAGATAGAAAAAGGATATGTGACACTCACATCTGCTACTCTCCCTACCCAGCCAAACAAACATCTACACACAACGCTGCTACACAGTCTTTGCAATTTCTTTGCAATGGCCAGAAATACATAACTCTCATAAGTACAGATTTCTACAGAATGTCCAAGGTTTGAGACCATATTCATGGCTACTGCCATATACTACTTGCAGGGGTCTGCTAAGTCAATGAGATGATACATTGAGTGCAGTCAATAAATAATGATATCACATACCTCTGACCCCTCTTACTGCAAGACATCTGGACAAAGCATGACATACTTGGGGGACAGGGGGCTGGAAAGAGGGACATACCTCACATAATGGTGTTACAAACTGAAACAGTTGACAGTGTCATAGACTTTGTTGTAACATAACATCCCTGAAGGATATGATGTCTGAAACACCAATGGACGTCAACAGTTACTGACTACAGTCCTCCCATTATCCTACTGCTTCCACAAAAGCAAACGTTTTCTGAGGAACAGACCAAACATAACAGGCGAACCCTTGGACAGTCTGTGGACATCAAGACAGTTGAGAGGTATGTCAGAGACATATCAGTCTCAGATGTCAAGTCACACAGAAAATGCATGTCCAGATGAACCCTGTTAAACTGGCAACCCTCCATGTATATAACAGCACTACTGACTTACAATCTGTACCCAATTCTAAAGCTTTGTTCCTTATGTTGTTGGGCTGTATCCACATGTCCTCCCCAGAGAAGTATTCCTACCTACTGTCTGTGAAGCTGTAGCCCCCACACCTCCAAAATGTCCTCCACACAGGCAAGGGAAAGTGGCAAGGCCCACATGAAGGCCGTCATTATAGCACTGTGTTGCTATGGCATTGGCAAATGGAAAGACAACACAGCTGCTCTGGATGCAAGTAGAAGGTTGGAGACACTAATTGGTGCACAGGCCATCACCTGCCCATGAGCAGTATCTACAAAAGGCAAGCTGCTGCCTATGCAACACAGGTCTCAACCCATCTACACAAAGACAGACTGTGACTACACAAACCTAACCAATTGCATTGTTGTGAGGTAACTTCTGAGCACTGTAACAGGTATGTCAGTCATGTAAGCATGTAATGGAATGCAGAAGGGGGGATGCAATGATGTCAACTGGGACATTAAACACTAGACCGCAACAACAACTTATGGATTCACATGCTGCTGTCCAGCACCTATGGCCATTTCTGCTTGCCCTGCCTGCATTAACATGAAGCACATCTCTGGCCCATGTCTCACCCCAGCAAAGGTCAGCTGATGTATGACTACTAATGGAGTCTCTGTTGTCCAATACTGAGTGTGTCACTTGTAAGCCAGCTACCTGGGATGTTGTAATTAGTTATATGTCATCTGTGAATGGTACTCTGATACATATGCTTGTCTTACAAATGTAATAGATGTACATAGGGTATGTGCATACTACATGACAGGTGCAGATGTGTGTGATGAACTGTATGTGATATACAGACCCCATACCTGCCAACCGACCAGAGTGTTGCAGACTGACCATATGTCTGCCTCAGATTTGTGGTCAATGCATCAGACAGTTGTGTATTGTCCTGCACATCACTGGCAACCCATTAAAGATTGCAGTCATAACAAATTAGCATACATGCCATTGTCAGATATCATATCCTGCCAAGTACACCTGTGAATGTGACACCGTCATTGTCTGACAAATAAGTGTGTTTCAGCTAGATTCATAAAGTGACACTATTTACTGGCCTTTGCCCACCACTGATGTCTGCCTTTGTGCAAATGTCATGCTCTAACAGGAGCTAGGTGTCTTACCCTGACACCCATGTCATTGCAAGCGTACCTTGTCCTGTAGGATGCTGACATTTGTGCAGTCCTGACACCTGCTGTCTAGCTGTGGAAAGCACACCAACCTTGCCAGGTCACTCATCCCATCATAGGTGTAGACCCCAAATGGAGGATCGCAAAGTCACAGGAGATGGAGTCTTGAATATTAGCATACATGTACACACCTCCAGTCTGGCCAAACAGTATGCTGCATGGGTGATATTCCGAGTGCAGTTAACAGTTGACAAAATACCAAATCAAATCAAAGCTAGCTACAGGCCTCCAAACATGACTATGGATACCCACCACACCTATTGGGACCTGCTGGAATCTGTCAGGATTCAGTCATCTACCCCGCTCCTGGGTGACTTCAAATACCCAGCCATAGTGTGCCTGACCTATGCCACCTGAACATGAATGCACATAGATTCCTTGGCTTTGTCAATGGAAATGCAGTGGAGTAGCCAGTCAACACCCCTAAGGCAGGTGGGAATCTCATGTACCTGATCCTAACCAACATGAGTAGCCACTGTAGGACTCCTACAGTGCCATCCCCCTTGGTAATATCTGCCCACATAGCCATCACTGCTCAGCTCACCATCTACCCTGCCCCCCTTTACAGTGTCAAACAGAATGAACTGTACACAAATGACTATAAATCCCCTCAGAGCAGGTAGAAGAAGCTGTACAGCCAACATCCCATTTGTTGGAACTAGAAGCAGTGTCCAGGCCCACATCACAATACTATGTGGGCACCCACATAGCTGTATGGACTCAGCAGTACCTGACAGGACATCATCTCCCACAAGATAGGGTAAATGCCTGTGGTGGACAGCAGCAATACATAAATACCATAACAGATAGAAATAAGTGCTGGACGGGCCAAAAAGAAACAGGCGTCTCACTGCAAGCAATGCCACCTTGGTCTGCACAAGCAAATAAGGGCACAGGTAATGTACCCTAAGGTTGTTTTTCAGTGCAAATTGGACACCTCTACCAAGGCAGATCAGTAGGCCTTCCACACGTGTCTGCAATTCCAGAGGCAACACACAAATTTGCTCTGTAGTGGTGGTTAGTAACACCACATGGACATATGACATAGATATAGACAACCGGTTGCAGACAGGTGAAGTGTGAACACCACCATCCTGCCCCCCCCCCATTTGTACACATGTGCATGTGCAGCACCTGCCTCCCTCACCTCATCATCAGGAAGCAGGTCTATAATGCCCTCTCAAAGGCAACACACAGAGGTCTCCATAGTCATGATAACATCCCTAGCTGATCCCACACAAACACAGGCATGGGCTCACCATTCTGCACTGTAGTCAACCACAGACTAAGCATCGGTGTCACCCTATCTGCACAGAGGACAGCCACTGTCATCCCTATACACAAAAGTGGAGCAAGCCACCAACCCAGCCAATATGATACACATCAGCCTAACTAGCCTGCTCTGCAAGGGCATGGGAGGCAATATCAAGGACATTATGAACAGGGACTTCAGCAACATCAAAATGCCTGGGCCCACACACCATGGTATTGTCAAAGGGAGATCAGGCCTGTGAAACCTGATTGACCTCACTGCAGTGGTCAACAAACACAGGGATGAGGGGAAGATGGTGAACAATGCCTACCTTCACCTAGCCCTATCCTATCACACTATTCCCCAGGCGGACAGGATACATAAGCCTACACAGCTAGACACCAGCCTGTAGGTTACCAGATGGGTAGCTAACTGGCCCAATGATAGTAGCCACTCAGTCAAAGTTGTAGAACCCTCACCTAATTGTAGACTCATCCACAACAGTGTACCCCAAGGGTTGGTCTGGAGGCCTCTACTGTTTGAGATATATGTATGCAAGGTGCAGGACAATAGCAGTGGTCTGTGGCTGACAAGGTGTATGGATGCTTGCAAGCTGCCCACTGTCTTACATCCCCCTACTGATGTGGCCATCCCTCAAGAGGCAGTCATCCGATTGTTGACTGGTACAAGAAGCATTACCACAAATGGAATGCCAGAAGAGCCATCACTCCCCCTGTTGTGGCAGATGTCATCCACACTAAGTATGACAGTAATAATGTACTGAGCATGCAATCAGGTGTGAGGCAACTTGTGCACTGAGGTTGGTAGCAACCTGACAGTTAGCCACTGTGTAGGCACAGAAGGCTATCTACATGGCCCACCTCACAAATATGGGTATGTCATAGGTAGGCCATAGGTAGTTGTAAAGTGAGGGAGATCTCTAGAGTATTGAGCAGTAGTGTTGTAAAAATAGAAGCCTATGCAGTTGTTAATGGACTTTTCTTCTCTCCCTCCACCCCTCATATGCATCACCAATTATTATTCATATACTGTGTGTATGTTGTTACCAAACCTAATGTTGGGACATGTGTTACATTATTGTTCATCTAATTAATTGGTTGCATGTTAGCATACCTTGTTCACATAGCATTGTCGGTGGCCTGTTGCCGACATTGTTACTGGCATGCTGCTATGGTGCTTACTGTTGTTAAAGGTCTGAATGTGTTCTGTTTGCTATGCAACTGTTTCACATCTGTTGTTTTGGGTTAATTGAAGACCCATGCATGCCTTTAAATCTAATATTCAAATGTTTTGTTCATCACCAAGCAATATATATTGGTATACCTCAACATCATAGCACATTTGGGAAGGCTGATCCCAGTGGATACACCTGTCCCACCCCATATAGCCATGGCACCAGACTCCAGCATGTCTGGGACCCACTATGGAGCTTCATCTCCTGCAGGCCATGCACCACCTGGGGGCAGTCGCGGATATGAGCCCAACATCCGCCATCAGTTCTGGGGTAATGGTGCACAGTGTCATCTGCTCTGAGTTGGGTGGCCAGCTGTGCAAGATGAAGGACTGCTTGGAACACCTTGAGTAGCAGGCTGCCCCTCCTGTCCATCCCCCAGCACAACCACCATCGGGGCTGTGAAGGTGCTGTTCTGACTGCCAACAGATAGGGATGTCAGTCCCATCATTTATATATGGGGGCTCATGGGCTTCTGATTCCCCAACACCCTCCCCGTCCAAGGTGCTCACCCCCCAGATGTGTCATACACCACCCCTGTCTGCTGTCCTGTCTGTCTTGTCTGTTTCCCTACCCAGCCTCCCTCCTCAGACATACATACAATCCTTCCCCAACATCCCACTCTCACCTTAACAAAGGAAAAAGGGCATCTGCCCCAAAAACAATCATCGCCCCATCCATAGCAGTCCATTTCACACATGTCCACTAGACACATGTAATCTTGTCCAACTGGCATGACAAAACATTTCTGTTGTCCTCACCCCTCTCTCTGGGGTTTCAGTGTCCAAATTCACCTCCAAATCACATACAAATGCACAGCTGTTGCTATATTACAAATGGACAGCTATGGACCTTCCCTACACCCATCATGCACATCCCTAGCTACCTTTCATATTGTTTCTCCTTCTGCATGCCCTTTTCTCACCACTTTCCTACAACCCCTGTTTCTTTTCTACTAAAGGAATTAGCACGGGTGTAAGCGGGGATTAGAGGGAGTAAGTGAGTTTGCCGTCCTCCAGATGTCTTGCTCTAATAAGTTGAGAAGTATGACTGGCAGGAAGAGTGTAAATACAGTGCACCATACTGACATAGAACAGGAATGTTTATCAGATATTACCTCTGCACATCTATGTATGAGTAGGTGTAGCCGTTAGCCTAAAAACAACAGACATGAGATGCAAAACGTCAGGTAAATAAGCTATACATGTTGTACACATGTGTAATCTTATTTTCAGTGCATCCAAAAGACATAGATTTCCACAGCTACTAATTGTTGCATTGCCCTGACACAGACATGGGTACTAGAATAAGCATGATTATCCGGTTGAAATTGGAGAGGTGTCCAACTGTGTCATGACCTTGTGTCTGCGCTTACTACAAACAGCTATATAAGCACCTACATAGCTGTATGGGCTCAGCAATACCTGACTTGTAAAACCTGCCTCCACCAAGGTAGAGTAATCCCCTTTGGTGGACAGCATCAGTACACAAAAAACATAATTGGCCACTATATTGGCTGTACAAGGACAATTAGGAGCAGGCACCAACTTGGAAGCTGGTCAACCTTCATCTGAACAAGCATATAAGGTCACAGGTGTGTCACTGTAAGGCTATGAGTACAAACTGTACACATCCACCAAGGCCCATCACAAGGCTATCTTCACATATGTCTTCCATCTCAGAGGCAACAAACCACCCCACCATGTACTGGTGGTCAATCACACCACATACACACACAGCATAGCTATAGCCATCCCGCTGCAGACAGGTTAAGGGAAAACATCACCCCCTGTCCCACCATCAGTATACGTGGATATGCACAGCACCCACACCCGTCCCCTCATCATCAGGAAGCAGGTACATAATGCCTACTCAAAGGCAACAAAATAGGTCTCCATGAGACCTGATAACATCCCTGTCTGCATCCTACATGAACTCAGGCATATTGTCCTAGCTCTATTAAACACTGTACTCAAGCAAAGCCTGAGCACCACTGACATCCCATCTGCAAGGAAGATGACCACTGTCATTTGTCTACACAAAGGTGAAGGATGAATGGTAGATTATGCAATTTACTGGCTGTCATTGAGGGGAACATGACACAACAGGACTACAAGTGCAATGCAAGCTCATACTGTGCTGATAGATGACAGGGGTATGATGTGGTTGTGAGGTGGCTAATGATAAACAATGTTGATATTTAGGTTCTGTAAGGATGTTGACCAATGTATAAGGTGCTGTAATGTGTTTACCTGTTTATGTCTTCCAGGTGACATGCCATGTGTCCATCAGCCACAGTACTCTACAACTGAAAATGAGGCTATTATTAACCTTATCATCCAGCACCATAGGGTGATGTTTGGCTGTAGCCAGCATGACCTGTGGGTGCGGACTGCCCTGTGGGATGAGCTTGTCCACATTGTGAACAGCACTGGCCACCATGGCCGCACATACAATTAGGTCAGGCATCATGCAACTGACCTGATATGTGCTGCCCGGAAAAGGGCTACTGCTGTGGCCAGGGAACATAATGCTATAAGTGGGGACCCTGCCACACAGCCCCCACTTGCAGCAACCAAGGAGCTCCTTGCCAGCCTTGGAATAACTTACACACACCAGCCAACACAAGAAACAGAAGTCGTGGAGGTGTGTGGCACCCAGGCAACAGGCGAGGAGCGTCCAGTTAAGGCCACAGTGCACATCAATTGAATCATGTAGCAGCCATACTGACTTCTGTAGAGTATCTAGATGCATATGTAAGGTCAAACTGCATTTTTGGGTGGGGTTTAGTAATGCACAGCACACAAGTGCACATATATGGTGAAGGACAGCAAAATGTGTACTATTAGAGCTTGTACTGTACATGTGCAGAAAAGTAGCATTCATCTTGTACCAATGCCAAATGTGAGTCTGCTGACAATACCTCTCCCCCACAACTACATAGGTAGACAAACTGGTCAGGGAGGCTGCCAGGAGACCTACAGCAACACTAAAGGAGTTGCAGGAATCTTTGACAAGTACTGGTTGTGTATGACATGTGACAACAATCTCCTATATTCTCCACATGTCTGGCCTATGACGTAGGGTTGGAAGATGGAAGCCTTTCCTCACACAGAACAACATCCAGGTCTGGAAAAATTCTCAAGAACTATACATCAGGTCACCCAAAAGCATGTGGGAAAATGTGTTATGGTGTAATGAGACCAAGATTGCACTTTTTGGCCACAATTACAAAAGTTTGTTTTTGGCACAGTAACAACACTGTGCATCACCAAAGGAACACCATCCACATTGTGAAGCATGGTGATGGCAGTGTCCTGTTTTGGGATTGCTGTTCATAAGCTGGAAGTGGATCTTTAGACAAGGTGGAGGGGGTTATGAACAGTTCCAAATACAAGTCCCTTTTGGCCAAAAATCTTCATGTGTCTGCTAGAAGGCTGTAGATGAAAAGGAATTGCACCTTTCTACATGACAATTACCCAAACCAAACATCCAATTCATAAGAAAATGGCTTCACCAGAAGACAATCAACATTTTGGAATGGCCCAGCCACAGTCCACACCTACATCCAATAGAAAATCTGTGGGGTGCCCTAAAGAGGGCTGTGTACAAGAGAAGCTCTCACACTCTGGCAGAGTTGGAGGGCTTCTGCAAGGGAGAGTGTGCAAATATTGCTAAGTTGAGGTGTGCCATGCAGATAGAAACCTTCCCAAGAGGGCTGATTGCTGTTATTAAATCAAACAGTGCTTTAAAAAAATATGAGTTTAAGAGTGTGAACATTCATGTAACCAGCCTATTGTATGTATTTCACCTTCTATATGTTACCCCAACTGATGTGTTTTTCTTCATTTGGATTGCACAGGTTATAAATTACATTAAAGGTTGAAAATGTCATGACATGATATTTGTGGTCTCATGTTATATATCAGAAAAACATGGCATTTTGACAGGGATGTGTACACTTATTATATCCACTGTAAGCTTTGAAGGTTGTTAGTATAACCAGTTTTGTATTAACATACATGTACTGCAGGTGTTGAAGTGTGAAACTCAAACTATGTCATTAATTAGTGATGCCAATACTCAGATCATCCCAGTAATGTGTCAGACAAACACAGCATTTATGAGGGACAGACCAAAAATATGAGCCACACATCTAGACAGTCAGAGAAACTCTGTAGAGTTGAGAGGTATGTTCTGTAGGCATTGGCACTATACTATACAGGTGAACAGCAATAATGTTTTCATGGCTGCAGTGTGTGCTAGGTGAAGGCCCATCACCTACTGATACTACTCACGTATCCCACAGGTGTATATTAGAATAACAGTATGTGGAAATGGCTCCACTGCATAATGTTGAGGGCCTGTCCAGAGTGTGTATGTTGTGGTCTGACTGTGTCCTGAATGTCACCAGTTGGCTATTGTGAGATCTGTGTAATGCTTTTGTGCCTCCTCACGTGTGTGTGTGTGTGTGTGTGTATGTGTGCTCATGCATGTGTGTGTGTACCAGCAAACCTTATAGTGCAGGTATTAATTTACAAGTGTTATCTTTCCCTCACATGTGGACATGGTGGTTGTGGTCCCTCCCACTCAGAATCTGATGGCAGTGTCTCTGCAGACTCTGATAATTATGGTGGTCATAGTGGGGCACAGGTGGGGTTGTCAGGGGCTGAATCTGTTCCATCAATTGGCATCCCACAGTCATCCACAATGTCCCCACACATGCACCATCCCCAGCAACCACAGATAATGGACAGTTGGCAGGTGGTGGCATGGAACAGGCTAGTGTGGTGACTATGGCAAGTGTGAATGTAGCCACTAGCCATAGCCAGAGTGCAGGTGATGTCCCACACAGGCAGTTGGACAGGGTTGCTCAAAGGAGGACTGCTGGCCATCAAGCCGCTGTCACAAGTGCCACAGCAGGTATCACCAGAGACATGTTTCGGGCTGTCATGGATGCACAGGCATGTAGTGAATGTAACACCAGACAAATACTCAGGGTCTTGAATGCAACTCCTCCTGGCTTATGTGGCAACATACATGACCTGATTGAGGCCACATGTCAAAATACTGAGGTCATGAATAGACAGTGGGGTGAGACTTTGGAAATCCTTGACCATAGCATACCTGTGCTTGTGCATGTGGTGGGAGATGGGCATTGGCCATGTGGATGTAGGTCAGCACCAACATCAGCTGAGAGTCTATGGGGCCATGCACCTCCACACTTCCATAGTGACAGTACCACCAGCACTACTGAAGGGGGTTGCTGTCCACACGACAATGAGAAGGCCATGGGTATGTGGTCCTGGCCGGTCCAGTCAGGGACACGGATCCAGCAGACAGCAGTCACCATCAGGAAGCAGTACTGCATCTGGTCTTGGGCCAGGTGCTGCTATTAAGACCACTGGCAGGACCAGTTCCCATGTCTGTGGCTGGAGACAGTGAATTGTACACCCTGCCATGTATGGTCCACAGCTGTCCAACATACCCCTGTGGAGGGTAGCCAAATGGCATGACTGTGTGCATACACACACACACACATACACACACACACACACACACACACACACACACACACACACACACACACACACACACACACACACACACACAGATCACCATCACAGCCAGGTCACCTCCAGACACACACAAGCCACCTCTGTATGGTCCATTCATAGAAAACCCCTCCAAACACACACAGATGATGTCAACCATATGGCCCAGCCTAGGCCTCTGGCAAACCCATACAACAGCCTGTGCATATGATGATACCTGTGCCACATCCCTGTCATCCATGCCACCAATGCAGGGACATACTAATATGGCTCTGATGCACAGGGTGAATTAAGTACAGTTTAGTTATGTAATGCTGTGTAAGGTGCTGCCAGCCTGCAATTGTAATGGGTGCACTTCAGAGTGTGTGTACCTTTTCAGCCATGATGCATTATTGGTGTTAGTAATGCTGACAGAATGTAGTCTCACATGCTGTATTCTGTTTGTGTTCTACGTGTCTGTGCATCAGCAGGAGGTAGCCCTGCAGACATTGACAATGAGGGGTATGGTAGAGTGGTAACACATCGATCATGTCACAGCTGAGGTACATCTGTAGATGAATACATTTTCCAGGTCTGTGTAACAGTCATTGCATGTGCCACACAGCTTATAGGGATGAGGGATGTATACAGGGAAGTCCATGGTGGTTGACGTCAGCAGGCCTTGTGAAGTGGACAGTGGTAAGTTTAGTGGGTGGACACACCTCAGATTGGTAAAACCCACACCCCTAGAAGATAGTGTTGACCAAACACACAGAGAATGCTGTTCCCCACACACAGAGTCTCACACACACACACACACACACACACACACACACACACACACACACACACACACACACACACACACACACACATACACACACATACACACACACACACATACACACACATACACACATACACACACACACATACACACACATGAACTGGGTCACAGTTGCCAGTGTTGTGTTAGGAACCCCTACTCATCTAGTTAGTGGTACTACCAAGATTCAAACCACCATTTTAGGAGATAAATTAATAGGTTGTCACCCTTGTGGTCATTGTGCCTTTTGCAAATTTGTTTTTACAACCAAGGAATTCACTAGCAAAAACACAGGTAAGATTTATGACATCAAACATTTTGCCAATTGCAGCACCGATTGGGTTATCTATTTAGCTACATGCACATGCAGGGCATTCTATATTGGACAAACATCCAGACAGTTTCGCATCCGTATTTCTGAACATCTAGGGGATATCAGGAATGCCAGGCAAACTAATGCATTATTCAAACATTCCATTGTACATAAAACTGCCCATTTTTCCTTTGTTTGTATTGACAGAATTGTTGGCAACAGAATGTATAAAACAGGATGGCACAAAATATTGGATAACAAAGAGACCAAATGGATTGTGAAATTGGGCGGTTTATTCCCACCAGGTCTCAATGACAAACTATAATGATTTACTCATTGTCATTTATTATATTATATTAATATTGATTCCGTGATTCTAGATTTTTTTGGTAATTTTCTTGGTCAATAATTATTTAAAATTTTTTTTGAATGCTTGTTATTACATTTACCAGCATTTACATGGTAATTTATATTATTTTTTCATGGATGGTTGTAGTGAAATTATATATTTTGTAAACACAACCAATGTTTTATTTTTGGTAAATCTTCACTGTCAAACATTAATTCATTTTTTTATTCTTTATGTTTTGTGGCTATATTGTGAGAATACAGGAAGTGATGTCAGGTCACCTAGTTTATATTTCCTATATATATGACTCATTGTGATGTTGTAAAATCAGCCACTAAAGAAAGCTAGTTGCTGAAACCAGTCTGGTTTACAATAAACTTTTTGTTTGCTACTTATGCTCGGGGTGCTGGATTCTTTTTGCTCTTATGCAGTTTTCACAAGTGGCACAGAACTAATAGTGTGATGACTGTTTCAAGGCACCTATAAAGTGAATAACATCATATGCCCTTGTGAGCAATGGCAATGGGGTGTGTACTGGGTGTGGTGAACTCATTAGACTGTCACCTACAAGTCTGCACACTCACAAACACTGCTATATACAGCAATGCACACACAATTGCCAGGACTGATATTAGCAGCCTTGCCTATCATGTTATTCATTCCATATTGTTGCAAAACTGTTGCATGCAACACAAGGCTTATAGGGCTGAAGAGTATCCAGAAATACCTCTATGGTAGATGTGAACAGTGGCCTTTGTAAAGTTAACCTTGGGATGTGTACTGGGAGTAAAATGGCCTAAAATTGTAAACCACGGCTACCCAATGAATATAGCCCTCACTCAAACACACACACACACACACACACACACACACACAGGATACTGTTCTTACACACACACATACACACACACACACACACACACACACACACACACACACACACACACACACACACACACACACACACACACATTTGCCAGGACTGAGATTAGAACCCCTAACTATCTAGTTACTGCCAATACAGTGATATGCATTTATCACATGTGCCACAAAGCTTACAGGGTGAAGAGAGTCACAAGGGAATTCCAAGGTGAACAGCATCACCAGTCCTGGTAAAGTATGGCAATGGGTGATTTACTGGGTGAGACTGGACCCAAAATACTCAGACCAACAGTTATACACATGTATACACACAAATATGGTCATACACACATTTGCCAGGATTGTGATTAGCAGCCCTGCCTATCTTGTTGGTCAGTCCATACTGTTACATAGTTCCTGCATGTGGCACAGGGCTTAATGGGCTGAAGAGTGTCAACAGATACCTCTATGGTTGATGAAGACAGCAGGCCTTGCAAAGTGGACCTTGGGATGTGTAATGGGAATACCATGGCGTAAAAATGTAAACCCACCCTCGCGATGCATATAGTTCTTACTCAGACACATACACGGCATACTGTTCTCTCGCTCGTGTGCACACACACACACACACACACACACACACACACACACACACACACACACACACACACACACACACACACACACACACACACACACACACACACACATATTTGCCAAGACTGAGATTAGAACCCCTACCTATCTAGTTATTGCTAATACAGTGTTATGCATTTATCGGATGCACCACAGAGATTATAGTGTGAAGAGTGTCCCACAGTTCTTCTAAGGTGAACAACATCAACAGCCCATGAAAAGTATGGCAATGGCCAGGGTACTGGGAGAGTGAGGCCTTAAAATGCTGTATCCTACAAATATATACACTTACAAACACACACATTTGCCAGGACTCAGATTAGAACCCCTACCTATGTAGCCATTGGTACTATAGTGTTACCGCATGCATGAACCACACAGCTTATAGGGTGAAGAGTGTCACAAGGTACCTATGTAGTGAATGACATCACCAGCCCTTGTAAGGTATGGCAATGGTAGGTGTACTAGATGAGAAGGGCCTCAAACTACTTAAACCCACATGTTTACACACTCATGAACATGTTTATATGCACTGATGCACACACATTTTCCAGTACTGAGATCCATAGGTTCGTAGCTTCATAGGTGTATACCAGGTGAATGGTCATGGAGCCTTTACAAGCCTAGCCCATAGGAATACCCTGGCATCATGCCACCTGACAATAGTCCCCAGTGTGTCTAACAAGTATAGCCACTGGAGTGATCCCCAGGGTGGGATTTCTATTATCCATGCACTCATCCAAATTTCTCTTGAAGAGGGCCAGTGATGTGCTCTGATTGTCATGTAGGTGAAGTCTATTCCATAGTGTGGGCAGTCTCTGGGTTGTGAACCTGTCCCTCCAGCATGATCTGTTAATTGTAGAAATGGGGTTGAGGTCTCTGGGGCATGTGTTGTGGATGGATTGGTTTCTTCAGATATAGCATTCCTGACAGAGCTGGTTCAGACTTGGCTGTGTAAGTCAAGCAGATATCACCTCTAGGTAGCCAATATGAGATAGAGAATAGTTGGATTTATTGGAGTCTGTCCATATAGGGCAAGTATTTAAGGCCTAGGATCCTCTTTGTGAGGTACTTTGCAGCCTCTCCAATTGGTGCAGGTGTCTCATAGATTGGCCTAATGAGGGGAGAGTGCAGGGAGACAATGACCTGTTACTTCCTGGATGCAACACCCTTAGTCAGGAGATGTGACACATAAAAGGACTTTTTGAACACAGTGGCACTGTGTTGGCCAACAGAGAGCTCACTGTCAACTTCTGTTCTCAGTTCCCATTAACAACAATAGTGTTCAGTGGACTACCATCAATGCATTACTTCATGGGAACCATGTTGTTCCCAAAGGGGATGGTGGCATATTTTCTGGCATTGAGCTAAAGTCCAGGGTTCTGACACTAGTCATAGGTCTCAGTGAGGCCTTTGTGCAGGATGTCAACATCACGTGGGGAGGTAATAATAGCACCCACCTTTGCAGTCATTTGCGAACATTGTCAGCCAGAGTCCCTTCATGTGGGGCTAGACTTCAGAGGTGTGGATCCCAAACACAATGGGACACAGGACCAAACTCTGTGGGACTCCACTCATGCCTGGGCAGCAGTTTGAAATGCAGTCCACTGCTTTCACACTGCGGGTACTATTTGTGAGCCACTTTGCAAGCCACCTAGTGATAGAGGGGTTGATGCATAGCTGAGTGCATTTATTTATGATTCCTGAGTGGAAAATTGTATTTATTCCCTACTGTTACATAATTATTACAAGTGGCACAGAGCTTACAGGACTACAAAGTGTCTACAGCTACCTCTACAGTGGATGACAACAGTGGGCCTTGTAAAGTGGACATTAGGATCTGTACTATGTGAGTGACAACAATTGCAAAACCCAACCCCCCAATGGATATGGTTCTCACCCAAATACACCCACCCCACACACACATTTGCCAGGACCGAGATTAGAAACCCTACCTATCTAGTTAGTGCTACTACAGTATTATGCATTTATCGCACGCACCATGGAGCTTATAGAGTGAAGGTGGTCCCAAGGTACTCCTAATATGAGGAACATCACTGGCCCTTTTAAAGTATGGCAATGTGTGATGTACTGGGTGAGAGAGGCCACAACATACTTTAACCTACACCTATACACACTTACACATGCACATTTGCCAGAACTGAGATTAGAACCCCTGCCTAACTAGTTATTTGTACTAAAGTGTTACACGATTATCACACACACCACAGAGCTTATAGGGCTGAGAGCTGTCCAAAGGTGCTTCTAAGGTGACTGACATCAGCAGGACTGCTAAAGTAGAGCATTGGGAAGTGTACTGGGTGTGAATGGACTCAAAGTCTTTAACCTACATACACACACACACACACACACACACACACACACACACACACACACACACACTTTTATATTTGCCAGGACTGAGATTAGAACCCCTACCTAACTAGTTATTTGTACTATAGTGTTATGCAGTTATCACACATGCCACAGAGTTTATGGGGTGAGGGCTGCCTAAAGGTACTTCAACAGTGACTGACATCAGCAGGAATGCTAAAGTAGGGCAATGGGAAGTGTACTGGGTGTGAATGGGCTCAAAATCTTTAACCTACAAATGCACACACTTTTACACTTGCCAGGACTGAGATTAGAAACCCTACCTAACTAGTTATTTGTACTGTAGTGTTACGCAGTTATTGTATGCGCCACAGAGCTTATGGGGCTGAGGGCTGTCCAAAAGTACTTCTAAGGTGACTGACATCAGCAGGACTGCTAAAGTAGGGCAATGGGAAGTTTACTGAGTATAACTGGGCTCAAAAGCTTTAACTTACAAGCACACACACACACACACACACACACACACACACACACACACACACACACACTTTTACATTTGCCATGACTGAGATTAGAACCCCTACCTAAACAGTTATTTGTGCGATACTCTAAAGCAGTTACCACACACACCAGAGGGCTTATAGGATAGAGGCCAGTCCAACAGCACTTCTACAGTGAATGACATCAGCAGATCTTGTGAAGTAGGGCAATGGGAGGTGTACTGGATGTGAATGGACTAAATGGACACTTATTCCTACACACACACACACACACACACACACACACACACACACACACACACACACACACACACACACACACACACACACTACCCAATACACAACCACTGTTACATATGCAGAGACTGTGATTAGAACCCCTACCTATCTAGTTATTTGTATGACAGTGTTACATAGTTATCACACACACCATAGAGCTTACAGGACTGAAGTCAGTCCAAAGGTACTTCTAAGGTGAATGACACTGGCAGATGTTGTAAAGTAGGACAATGGGAAGCATACTAGGTGGGTAAGACATCAAAATATTTAGACCTACAGAGACACACACACAACACGTAGGTGATGTGATATGCCGACCCTCACCTCAGTACCATCAGACAATGAATCTCATCTTCATGCTGGCACATGCCAATGTTTACAACTGGTATGCAACTGTCTGCAGAAGGACATCACTCTATGCCATTCAGGGTATTCCTGTGTATAACTCACTGTCTCTGTGTCCTCCCTGTGTGTCTCACTCTGTCTCTGTCTGTCCCTTTTTCCCCATGTCTGTGTTTGTGTATGCTTGACATCTTGTAATATGTTGCCTAGATATATATGTGTGTGTATCACACACAACAGATGCAGATATATCACATATGTGCCACCTACATCTGACTGTGGGTGATCCTGTCTGATATGTGTGTGTGGAGACAGTTAGGTTTACATAGCTGTGTGTATGCAAAGACATTTGCACAATACAGAGATATATAGTCTGATGTGGTTTCAGACATGGGTTTCACTTCTCTAAGTGTAGGAGCATGCTCAGTATGACCTTCTATAGTAAGTGTAGGAATCCATTCCAGGGATAGTTGTACTCCAGTCTGGGGTGCTGTGTGCTACAACCATACCTTGGAACCCGTTTGTGCAAGATATCTGGTGATAGGCTGCCAATATGGGGAAACAATGGACCAAACATAGGGGGGGTATTGTAACTGTTGCTCTTATCAATGTATGTGTTGCTTGAGTGACAGGGTTTGTTTTAGCAGACATTTTCTGGGATATGTAATGTTTGACACTGTACTGTATTGTGTTATCACCTAGTGACAGATATAATTGGATCATCACAGTTATTTACCAGTGAAATACAACATGGATGATGCATAGACCTATATTATGAGGTAAAGGCTAGACATTGTTGCACAATCTGGCCAGTTGGGAGGTGTGGCTACAGTCGATTGACTTTTGAAGCTGTGTAAAAGGTCCATCACCTTGGTGATATGCTGGCTGGGGATCTCCTGGTTGTACAGTTTCCTTCTTACCTGACAGATCATATCCTGGTGTGGCCATACCTGTCGACTGTACAGAATCTCACTGATCATCCAGATGCATGCCTCATATAGCTGGTCGGTTTCCCTTAACGTTGTTGTTTTCTAGCACATTTGTTGCAAATCACTCAGGGTTGCAGTCAGGGAATCCTGACAGAACATTACAGTTTCAGGCTTCACACCCTTCATGACATCCATGCTACTACACACCCGCTCTGTTATTCTATTAACTGTCTAACATTATGAGAGCACGATTTAAAATGTGTCCCTATAGTTGGTCCTTTATCCCACCATTATGTATGGCTTTGTCCAGATTTCTTCCTCTACGAGGTTGAGAGGTATGCTACTAGCATTTAGCAGCATGGCCTTACATTTGCCTTTTGTTGACTGCGTTATGTTGGTAGTATGGATCCCATGACATTCCCTACAAAGGCACTATGGGTGAGGCATGGGCCTTTGCCAGAGGCATGTAGGCCACATGAGACTGCTGCAGGCCATCTGTAATGAGCCAGTGTGTTCTGTCACTCATATATTCCCAGGCTGCCAGGCCGGCAGTGGACCCCCCTGGGGTGACAATGGTAAGTGACAGAACACTCTGTTGTGCTACTAGGCACCATACCTCTCTACATATGTGAGCCAGGCATCTGGACAAAGCCATGAGTAATTGAGTGACAAAGGCCTAAATATACAGACCATTGTAGCTATTAGACATACAAACCTGGAAGGGTGATACAATAACAGATTTAGCATTAACATTCATTTTTCTATAGGGTATGAAGTCTGAGATACTACAATCCATCAATATTTTCTGACTTTAGACTTTTGTGGTTTGCCACTGATTTGCCAGACAACCACTATTTCAGAATAAAGACACCACAGATGTGATGCAAACCTGTGTACATTATGCAAAAGTTCTGTACAGTTGTGAGATATGGTAGGCACTATGTAGGTTAATTCAACCTGTGTACTGTTCATATGTTTGGTCCCTGTACATGACCTATCCAGCTTCCCAGCAGTAATGGATACTGGCATTTAGACAGTGTGTACAACTCCCACCATATGTGTAGCTGACATGCAGTATAGTTGGCACTGCATTTCATGGTACATGGCCCTGTCTACCACAGTACTGTACCTAGGCCAGTATGACACAACAGCCGTGAGAAGTTGCAGGCCACACCCTAACAAGTATTCCCCACATATATGCATAGCTCATTGACACATGCATATTGTGGACATGCAACAAATTATCATGTTGATTGGGACAGCCCTGGCAATGTGTGCTCTGCAGCTATTACCCTACAAACTTACAAGTTATGGCATTTCTATGTAAATATGGGTGTGGGGAGGGCACATTTGTCAGCAGTACACATTTGCATGGACACTGCTGATATTTGGCTTTACATTTTGGTTCCATTTAGCATAGCATTGTGCCCTGTCATTGAGAATAGAGGCATATCATTAGAGACCACAGGTTAGATTGTAATGCCATACAATTGAGTTTTAGACTTCTTAAACCTTCAGAGAGTTTTACTGCAACTGCAAGGCCTGCAGTGATATCACTGAGTAAGCCTGTAGAGGGGGTATCCCATCCTTGTCGCCATTTGTGTGCCTTTGTCAGACAATCCTTTATGGTTATCTACTGCTGACTTGCTGTGTGAGTCTGGGAATGAGTAAGGGATCCCCACAGTAATATCCATGCATGTGACTTATGACCCCCTCTTAGTTGGCCCCCCACATATACTGCAGTGGATTTCTCACCTTAAGTGACGCTGCATAGTGTGGGAAAGCCATTATTGTGTAGACATTTCGTGGTGTCCCACATAGCTGTCAGTTGTCTACTGCCCTCCAAGTGGGCCACCCCATTCCCTTGCAAGCATGCAGCATTTCCATAGATATGCTACCAAAACATAGTAATCCATTAATTTATTGTTAAGCAGACTGACTTACCTTGTGCCTGTGGCAGTTGTGAGGACGGTGCTTGAGGGATGCCTATATTGGAAGCACACAGTACACTGCCTATACATGGTAAATTACATGTAATGTGATGTGTGTGTCATCCATTTTACTGTGTATGCAAGTCAGAGAGAGGTGTCAGTCCCTGGGTCCGTACAGTGTCAGTGTGTGTGCTATGCAATGCCTTTTTGCCAAGGCCTAGGCATACTGGGCACGCCTCTGTCTGCCTATGGAAGCAGCCTCAGGGGCTTCCTTTTCTAAGTCCCTCTGTGCCTGTGGGGACCTTGGCAATGTTGGGAGGCTGTGTGACCCTTCCCCATGCTGATCCTGCTGCAGCTGTTTCCACAGGATCATATTGTGTAGCATGGCACATACTATGAACATGTGTGTACATGTGACTGAAGAGTACTGCAAGGCTCCACCAGATATGTCAAGGCAGTGGAACAGTGACTTGAGCATCTCAAACACACACTCTATTATGATCCTGGTTTGCATGTGTGCCTCATTATGGCATTCTTGTGTGAGTGTGTGTGCATTTCTGATGGGTGTCATCATCCATGGCTCCAGTGCATAGTGCACCAGCTGGCCATACTAGATACCCCCACTGGCAAATGCCTGGTACAGCTGTGATGAATGCCAGATGTTGGAGTTGTGATAGCTTCCAGGGCTGCCATCACACACATTCATGATAATGCCCTGGGCATTGCACACAACCTGGCAGTTGATGGAGTGGAAACCCTTGGGGTTTATGTAGACCCTACCCTGTTCACCAGGTGGTGCTTTGATGTGGATGTGCATGCAGTCTATCGCACCCAGTATCTCTGGGTATTCTGCTACACAGTGGAAGAGACGCATATTGCTGGTCCTCTCCTCACGGGTGTTGGGGAAGTAAATATGCTCACTGGCACATGGTAGCATAGCATCCAGGAACTGGTGGCATATGCTGTATGCAGATGCCTGTGAGACCCCCATGATGTCCCCAGTAGGTCTTTGGAAAGTACCTGTAACTAGTATTCTTAAGGCTACACATACCTTGGTATCCACTGGGATGGGTTTCCCTCTGTTGGCTCTGGGTCTGAGTTGAGGCCTGCACAGCTCAATGATTTGCTGCAGTCCTCCCTGTAGAGCTCTACTATCTCCAGATCATGTATCCCCTGATAAGTAACCCTGGGTCTGAACACTCTTCTTCTCCTCCTTGGTCTATGGCAGTTGTCAGCATTATCCTCCTCACTCCCCTCAGCCTCTAGCACATACTGATGGATCAAAGCAATGGCAGCCGCTAACATGTTTTCGGTTAAAATTCCCCTTCATGTGTACACCAGTGGTGCAGAGTTTGTGGGAAAACCAGACTGTAAGGTGTCTGCATAGTTTATACTGTTGTGCTGCAGATGCTGCCTGTATGATTGGCTGACTATGATGCATTCCACCTGTTAGTTATGTAATTTGTACTTGATTGCTTTTATTCTGATATTTTCATTTTTTTTTCTTTTTTTCCCTTCCTATTTGCACCCTTTTTAAGCCCCGAGGTGTGCCACGCAAACCCGGTACCCAAATGTAAACAGTCCTGCTATTTCCAGTTTTTTTTTTGTTTGTTTGTTTTAGACCCGGTGTGGGCTGCGCAAACCCATTTAGCCAATGTAAACGCTGTGCAATGGCACTCCTTGGACATGAACATGCTCTTCATTTCATAGAATAAGTCAATATAGCCCCAGACACACCCCCTTGCTTAGCTGTGCTTAGCTAAGCTTATCTGGGAGCCATGGAGCTCCAGTGTGCTTACACCAAGCATGACACACACCCTTTTCATGTCTGCTGCTCCTTCTGCTTACACCACTGCCTTATAGCATCTACACTGTTAGGTGGAGTTTGGCACTTCTTTTTGCAATTCAGTAAATTTCCCTCATTATCATACCCCTCTGCCTTAATCCCTAGTTACTGCACTACAACAGAGCATTTCCCGTTAGCAACCACTGTTCCCTGGTATTGTTTTGATTCTGCATGCCTAGGCTATAATGGCAAAATGCAGATTTCACTTAAAATTGCCTTGCCAATGGCCATATATTTGGCCATTGGCATGCCTAAAGATTATAATAAATGATTTTATTTGAGCTGTCATACCTCCATTTTGATTTTTGCAGAAATGTATTCGGCTAGTAGCTGAATACATTTCTGCAGGTAACACTATTCCTGCATGGATGCCTGCTTGCTTACTGAATTGCTAATTCACCTGATTTGGATGATTTTCACCAGCAAATGAGGTATCTAGCATTATTCAGTGGTGTCCGTGCAGGAATAGTGCTGCCAAGGTCATGCATGTCCCCAGACTTGTTTACTGGATCACTCGGTGGCCATATTCTGTGCAGGAGTGGCTGCACTATTCTTACACTCCATGTAATCTTTATTGAATCCCAGGAACTATGTATTTAACCAAAAATGTGGAGAACTATATATTGCCAAATGCTACCTTACTGATTTCAGTTGATTAACCACAGCCCATTATCACTCTATTCTGTGATTCTACTAGACCAACTAAATATACAACCAGCCCACTTGAAAAGATCAACAGTCCTACAACAAAGCAGTTAATTTTGTAATAAATGTTCACAGCAGAGCACATCACTGTATCACAATAAAACAACTGCATTAGCTTGAAATTCAAAATGCTCTAGCTTATTACCTCTTTCTCAAATTAAGCTAAACCTTAATATACTTTATAGACTTGACAATGTCCCGCTATACAACATCTATTTTGAAAATATCCTCTAACTAGACATCACCAGTCTGTAAACCAAAATATTTTAGTGATAGAGAAAACACATCATAACAATGGAGATCTATTATTCTCAGTATGTGAAACAAAAATGTGAAAATATTTATCTAATGACATCATAATGCAATTTAATTATTATTATCAGAAAATTCAGTCGCAGTAAAAAATAAATAATAAAATTTTCCTGTTCTTGTGACATTTAAAGCTGACACTTTAAATGGTATCATAAAAATAATGTTACCACCTGATATTATCTTTCATAATCACTTTCTTTTGGCATTTAATAGACAACTTACACACAAATAATATTTCACTCACATTGCACTCATACCTTTTTTCCTCTCTGTACTTCTCAATTAATCAAACACTTTTGTTCTTACTTCTTTACTACAGCTGCATATAATTAAAAATTACAACACTATTCCTCAGATTAACTTATTTCAGTTTACTATTAATATGTCGAATGCAAAAATAATTTGTGTTCGACATATTGAAGCGAAAATTGAAATAAAAAAAAAAAAGTCACAATATCAAATCCACTAATTGAATTCAGCAGATTCGACATTGTTTTCGAACACTGCACCTGATGTCCATATAGGAGCTCACATACAGTAAACTCCTATACCTGACATCATGTTTTTTCAGGAGGGCTTGCCCTCCTGCACCCTCATACCCCCTGCTAACTATAAATTTCAACTCAGAGTGCACTACAATGAGGAAAGGGTTGAATTTCCCTAACTGCACTGTACAGAGATCTCTGTACAGTTCTTCGAACATCTGTAGTTCGACTTTTTCATAGGGGTGCATTCTCCCCTTGACATTATAATAGTAAATGCTTATTTCATGACTGTTGTATATGTTCTTCTTTAAAAGTCAGACTCATTGAAATTAATTTAAGTAAGGTGTGATGTTAAATACATAATATGTTGTTGTGTCTTTTGGCTTTTCCCGGTTAGGGGTCGCCACAGCGGAACTCCGGTCCGCTAATGACTGGCAGTAGATTGGAATGCCCATTCACGCATGTCACCACACAGAAGACGCTCTAACTGAGAATCGAACAGGCAACGTCTAACTGTGAGGCGACAATGCTACTGTAGCACCACCACCGCAGTTAAATACTTACTTTTAAATATGTGAATACAAAGCTGTCATTATCTGTTGACACTATATTGCATACGTTTTATATGCAGACAATTGTAACTTTTCATTGAAGTATTTTTATAGATATCATCCATTATGTGTTCTGAGGCTTATCTCCCAGGGCCTTAAATGAAAAGAAGTACTGTCTACTCAGACTATCCTTGTTAACAAA
Source organism: Protopterus annectens (assembly GCF_019279795.1). NCBI lineage: Eukaryota > Metazoa > Chordata > Ceratodontiformes > Protopteridae > Protopterus > Protopterus annectens. The sequence goes on from NC_056728.1 coordinate 1,741,036,393, forward strand.
TATAAATAGATAGATAGATAGATAGATAGATAGATAGATAGATAGATAGATAGATAGATAGACTGACAGATAGATAGATAAAGCCACCCCTGTATGAGCACAAGGGTTTTTATGCTTCTGACACTGTTTGCCATGCAGTCCAGATCAGCTTAACAGTCAGTCCCTTTAAATGCAGCATTTTGCTCAAATGGCTGCATGCCTTTCTTGGAGATGTGACAAACACTTCAGACAGAGTACGTAATTTGCAGGTATATTTAGGAACTTCACACGTTATAAAAAAGAAGCCAGCTCTGTTGACATAGAGGCATAAACCCTTCACTATGACTCAGCTGACATGAGTTTGATTAGCAGCTTTAGTATATCTAGAAGATGTCTTGGAGGAGGACAGTAATAATAACAGCTTTGCCAGATCACCTCCACTCAAGGGAGTGAGTGTGTGGAACCACATACCATGGATGCACATTCCTATGCTTGAATTCCACTGGAGACCAGAGACCCCTAAAGAAACATTGGCTTTGTGGGATGTCTTAAGGGGGTTGTATCATTTGTGGAAGTGGATAACATTTCCTGCTGATGCTGGCACGAGCAGTGGGGTCAGGGGTGAAAAATGAAAAAATAAAAACTATCATCCCTGAAGGCTGCCTAAAGGACAGCTCCTCTTAATTTTCCCCTGCTTTGGTGCATAGGGATCAAGTGGGCCAACTGACTGAGAAGAAGTTTATTTACAAATGAAGCAAAAATGGGGAATAATATAAAATACACACAGTCACACACTGCCAAATAATTTTCTATTATGTTCAGGTCAACAGTTTAATGATTTAAATTCATTGCTCAAGATAGTTTTTACAAAGTATAAGCCTTTTCCTCTCTAAGACTTTTCTTCCCTGAAAAAGCAGGAGCAGGTCCAGCAGTTGCTCTTTAAAGCACATTAGCTCTTGTTCATTTCCCAGTTCTCAAACACACCCTTTAGACTGCTTTCATACTTCATATACCTCTACTACAAAAATCATCTGTAGAGGCGGGTGATGGTGACCTGATATATCCCAAGAGGCACCTGATTCTTTTAGTTACCATATACAAGAATGTCCCTATAGTTTACATATCTGCTTTTTATTTCTCCCACAATACAGAGCACAAAGTTTGGTAATGGCATTCCTAGCAAACATGACCTCAGAATGAGCAGTCTGTTGTAAAAGATCAATAGTTACATACACATACAAAAACACACACAAATGCACACAGACACTACCTGAAAAATAAAAAAATGGCAATGATGCATTGTCATGTTTTTTTATTTTGTTAGTTGCACTAATTCAGTAATACCTTTACTAAGGATCTAGGTCTTTTATGATTCTAGCTAAGTCCAGTCTTGTCTGTGTGTGTGTGTGTGTGTGTGTGTGTGTGTGTGTGTGTGTGTGTGTGTGTGTGTGTGTGTGTGTATCTATATCTATAGCTATATATCTATATTTTATATATATATATATATATATATATATATATATATATATATATATATATATATATATATATATATATATATATATGTATGTATGTATATGTATATATGATTTACTTTATAATCCCAAAATTCTGAAATACGGAATTTCAGAATCCCGAGATTATAAAGCCGAAAGCTCAAAAGTCCGAAACCTCAGAAGTGTGAATTTCAAAATCCCAAAGTAAGGAGATTTTGAAGTAGTGCTTCTGATGGTGCACTGTGTGAAGGGATAGCTGGAAGTTCAGGTAAGTATTCATGTTGAAGGGTTTTGGTTAGGGGCTTTAGTGTGTGTCAGTGTGTATGGTTACTGTGATCTGTGTGTACGAGGGGAATGTAGCTTGTATGGTGGGGTTTATGTGTGTTTGTCTGTGTAGTGCGACCGTGGAGTTAGTATTTAAGTGGGGGGGTGTAGTGTAGGTTTTAGTGTTTGTGTGTTGGGGAAGGTGTGTATGTGTGCATGTGTGATGTATGGTTAGTGCAGTGTTCACGATTTTAAAATTCGTGCTTCTGAGGTTTCGGGATTGGCAGGTTTCGGCTTTATAATCTCGGGATTCTGAAATTCGATATTTCAGAATTTCAGGATCATAAAGTGAATATATATATATATATATATATATATATATATATATATATATATATGTATCAGTGTCATTTCACCGAAAATGCTGACATAGGGTCCAAATTGCCAAAAATACTAATGACAGTGTATATGCCCTTTACCCCAACTGTAGTGCGATCTCGGAGTGAGAATATTAAAGTGGGGTGTGTAGCCCCCCACCCAGTACAGTTTAATATTGTCTAGTATTGTATTTTTATTGTCCAGTCCCTATTAAGAGAGTAAGTAAGTAGTTTTTAACCTGAGTAGTTGGGGGGCTACTCCCCCCCACATTAATATTCTCACTCTGAGATCGCACTACAGTTGGGGAAAAGGGCGTATACACTGTCAGTATTATTTTTGGCAAAATGGATTTTCGGTGAAATGTCATAGACCCATATATATATATATATATATATATATATATATATATATATATATATATATATATATATATATATTTCATAGCTATACATCTACACACACACACACACACACACACACACACACAAACAAACATACACATATATAGTTTATATTGATCTCTTGCATCCTCTATATTACTAATACATTCTCTGTAAATAATATACCATGTTCACTCTGCTTATAGAACAAATTTTCAGTACCACTGGACCTATACTTAATTCTAACACCTACTTATGTTAAATTCACTAAGTTGTACTGTAACACGTATTGTATGTCTGTTGTTTTTACCAGTTAAGTTCATTAAGTTGCACTGTAACATGTACTACGTCTGTTGTTTTGAAGATTGTCCTCTTAATGATGGATCTAACTTACTATTGATAATATTTTTGACATTTCTGAATTGTAATTGACTTGTTACTGTAATTATGTCATGGAGCTTATCCCCCCAGGCCTCCACTGAAAATGTGCCTTTCAAAGCCCAGTGGACTTCCCCGGTCATCAAACTGAAATAAATAAATAAATAAATAATCAGCTGTATCTGAGTGCCATCAAAAGCTGCAGGGTTGATTATATAAAACTCATGTCGACTTAGCTGTTATCAGTAATGCTACTTTAGCTGATAATGTCTAACCTTAACGAACATAAGATAGCCCTGTTTAATAAGAACAATATAAATAACATGCTTTGATTAAAACCGGGCTTTTGCAGGAATGGCTAGACATCCTTGTAATTACTGAATTCCATCTATGACAAAATTAATTCCTGTTCACTGACAACATGTCTGCAATGAACACAGCATCACATACTATGCTTGCTCATTGTCAGACGTCACACAAATGCTGAGGACTACAACTGATAAAAAGCTGGATTTGAACTGTTGTCAAGGTGAAAAATTAAGTTTACAGATTTAATCATTATTTCAACATATGACAAAAGAAATCTTACTCCACATATGTCAAAATCACACCTGTGAGAGAACAGTGATAACCTATTCAGCCAATGAATGATGTGGGTATTATTCTTCAGCAAAGTAGTGACAGCATGAAAATGCCATAAGATGACATTTACATCCATCAGCCTAATGAGCAGTCAACAGTACAAAGTGGTAAGAGAGAGAAGGGGTGAAGACAGAGACAGCTGGACTAACACATATGAAAGGGTGGTGTTAATGGATCATTAATGTACACCTTTATGGTGTGTCCTCAGTATTCACCTGTCATGCTCTGTATCATTAATTGATGGTTCTGGGGATCAAGAAGCTGTAGGGCAGGTAAAACCGGAACATGAGTAGAGTAAGTGTGTTTACTAAATCTTCCTTATGGTCTTGGATGTGTTTGTAAATGCTTTTTGTAACATTATTCGAAATCTGATCATTAAATGTCTTAACTGGATAAATGTTAAGATATGTGTAATAAAACATATAACAGAAGTACAACATCACAGTAAGAAATAATGTGATATACATCTGGAATTGACCCTTAATGCTACGGTGACTAATGAATCATTAGACAATTGATTTATATCAGAACTCTACAGAGGAAGCTGTACATAGCTACATCCAATAGTCAAAGAACTGTAAGAGTAACTCTTGCTTTTATTTAATTTACTCTGTATTTAGATGGTCCTGCGTGTTTAAGCACCTTTGTTCATGGGTTCATAGGCTGGTACTAGGCTATCAGCCATAGGGCCTATACAAGCCTATTCATAACAATTCCCTGGTTGTTTATACCCACAATGTTTACTTCCCTGGACCCTTGTCTATTAGGGCGACTGACATAATTCCCGGGGTGAATTTCCTATCTCATATCCAATTGTCAAGGTTCCTCTTGAAGAGGTCCAAGGAGGCACTCTGCTTGACATGTATGGGCAGCCTATTACAGAGTCTGAGGAGTCTCTGGGTCAGGAACCTATCCCTCCAGCATGTCTTATTCATTATGATGATGACGTTTAGTTCCCTGCAGCATGTGGCTCTGAGGGATTGGGATTTCTTTAGGTGGAGCATGTCCAACAGCTCAGGGTTAGACATGGTATTTTTCCACTTTCTATAATTTAAAAAAAGTTCAGTTACAGAGTTGCTGTTCTGAACTGTTTGTAAGTTTCTTGGAGGCCAGTGCTTACTTGGGCTAAAGGGAAGTCTCTGTGTTCACCAGTGGCAGTGGTTAACACTGAGCAGCCTGCCTGTCCCTGTAGGAGTGGTTACTGCCTAGAAACTGTAGTTTTATTGGCCATTTTAGGTCAAATCCAAACTCCTTGATCTCTCTCTCTCTCTCTTAAAACCCTGCAGCCGCATGGTTTTGGTGTCTTGCCAGGGTTGATAGTTGTTGCTGAAGCACCTACCAAGAAGAGAAAACGCTGAGAGAAGAAAGGAGACACTTTTGAGATTTTAAGTATTTTCTTCTGATTTATTTCTTAGAAAAACTGCATTGCCGCCTACTTTTCGGCGTTTTCTTGATTGCAAAAGTTGATATCTGTGTTAGAAACAGTATTTAGAATGGGTCTATATTATATCCTCGAACGCTTAAAAAAGCGAACGCTGATTGATCGAACTTATTTTCGTGAAACTGCAAAATATCAAAGCAGCAGAAACTTGAATTTTTTCCTAGGGAAAGAATTTGGTTGTCCGTTTCTGTTGCTTCGGAATTTTCAGTGCTATGGTGGAAAGTTACTGGTCGGATTCAGGTAAGTGTGCGATTGTGTGGATGTGAGTGTTAGGGTGATTTAGGTGAGTTAGGGTTAGGGCTCAGGTTAGGTGTGTGTGCGATTGAGTGGACATGAGGGTTAGGGCGGATTTAAGTGAGTTAGGGAGCGAGTGAGGTGAGTGTGCGATTGTGACGGACCTTAGGGTTAGGGTTTGGGTTAAGGTAAGTGGTAGTTAGTGGTGTGTGCATAGTTTAGTGTAGGGTTAGGTATCAGATTTTAGGTGTATGTGTGTGAATTTCTGTTTGTTTGGGTTTGTTTGGTGTGCTTGTGTTGTGTGTATGTGTTTTGGATCAGCGATTTTTTTCCCTGGGAAGAAAATCGCTGATCTGACAGTTCGAGATTGTAAGCTTTCGCTTAAATTAGGTTGATCAATCAGCGTTTGCTTTTTTAAGCGTTCGATGATATAATATAGACCATTTAGAACATACCTAGAGCCTGTTTATTGCATTTTTTGTGTTGCACTTAATTTAAAATCGTTTTTTCTGAAAATTGCATTTTACCTGCCTCTGACCTAGCACACATGTGTTGGGGTCATTTATTGCACTGTTCTGACTAGTTTGCTACTTGTGTGTCTCTGCTATCCTTAAACAAAAACAAAAAAAAAACAAAAAAATCTTGCTATTTTCCCACTTTCTATAATTTAAAAAAAAAGTTCAGTTAGAGAGTTGCTGTTCTGAACTGTTTGTAAGTTTCTTGGAGGCCAGTGCTTACTTGGGCTAAAGGGAAGTCTCTGTGTTCACCAGTGGCAGTGGTTAACACTGAGCAGCCTGCCTGTCCCTGTAGGAGTGGTTACTGCCTAGAAACTGTAGTTTTATTGGCCATTTTGGGTTAATTCCAAACTCCTTGATCTCTCTCTCTCTTAAAACCCTGCAACTCTCTTTTTGAGCGGTCTTGTGCACAGAGCAGCGTCAGTTAGCTGGGGTATACTATTCCTGGCTCCACAAAGTCTGCACTGCAAATTTTCCCTTAGAACTAGGCAAGCCTCAACTCAAGTGCTTCAGATCAACTGCTCTTATTGCAGCACTTGCATAACCCAAATCAGCACTTGTCCAAATCTCCTAGACAGCACTATTATTTTCCAAATCTCCTAGACAGCACTATTATAATACAGCATAAGACCCTCGATTGTCCACAAGACAAGTGAAATTTACTTTTCCAAGCATGTCCAGTGGTCCGCTTCAGGTGTACTCTCCAGTTCATCTGGTGGAATTGGGCATCCTGAGGCAATGTCACAACTGCCTCTTGTATACAGACACCCCTCTCCTCTTACCTCTAGACACAAACACTTGTGAGAGATGGAAATACACAGCCAGACTGGAGGCTAAGCGCTCTCAACCCATGACTGTAACAGATAGTCAAGAGGAGAAGAGACACACTTGCATCACACCACCAGTCACACATGGATCTACAAAACAAGCACCGGCAAAACATACACATAAATACACAAGAACATATTCAGAGGCACTAGGTACCAATCTGAAAAAGAAACAAGGCCCTCCAAAGCAGACAAGCAAGCAACCTGCACCTCCAAATACAAGCCAGAAAACACATAATTCACCTCAGCAGTGTGCCTCATGACAGCCCCTAAGACAAAACACCATACCCAACACTCTAATAATAGGAGACTCTATAGTAAGGCACACAGATGTTCCACTCACCAGGCTGAGCAAGGAGAAGGTTACGGTCAGCTGCCTGTCAGGTGCTAGGATCCGCCACATAACACAGGCACTTAGGTCACTGCAGAACAAGTACAAGTATGACGCTGTCATTGTACATGTTGGTGTGACTGATCTAAGATGTACCTCCCTGGACTACATGAAAAGAGACATTGAGGAGCTCTCTGATCATGTAGCCCAAGCTGGTATGACCCTGACCTTGAGTAGCATACTACCTTCACCTAGAATGATACTACAATACAAAGACAAAATGATCAATTTCAACAATTGGCTAAGCTTCTGGTGTCATTCTAAGGGGATCCAGTGTCTGTCTGCCTGGGATGACATGATAGACAAGCCTCGCTGTTTCGCCAGAGATGGTTTGCACCTCTCACCCCTAGGCTTTCGAATACTGGCCAAGGCTCTTGCCTTCCCCATAGTGCCTTTTTTAGGCAAGGCTCAAAGGACAAACCAAACACTGTAACCAGCACAGGTAACCAAAAACTAAGGGTAATGCTACTCAACGCCAGAAGTCTCAACATCAAAATGCACGCACTCGAGGCACTCCTCAGTATGGAGAAAATCGATGTTTTTGCAGTGACGGAAACCTGGTTCAAGGCTCCAGAGAGCACCCCAGCACTACCAGGTTACAATTCATATCATACTTTCTGGCCTCAGTTACTGGATCGCCATACAAAGGGCGGAGGTGTATCCATATTCATCAAGGATACCCACATCTCCAGGTTAGTGGTGCAGCATGATGCCCCAGAGATCATCCATGCATAATTATCAGCAGGCAAAACCACATTTCAAGTCGCAGCCTGTTATAGATCACCCACCATGTCCCAAGATGCTCACTCAGCATTCCTTGAGGCATTGGAAAATATAAAGGTCCTATCTAACACCATCATTTTGGGAGATTTCAGCTACCCTGGTATAGACTGGGCGGACTACCAAAGTTCTAACTCCTATGCCCAGCGGTTCATAGAATTTATAAATTCAAATGCCCTTGAACAACTGGTATGTTCTCCCACTAGAGGAGAAAACATATTGGATTTAGTCATCACAAATATGGGCACCCATTGTACCACACTTGTTATCACTCCCTCTCTGGTCAGGTCAGACCACAAATTTATAACCCTGGACATCTTCACTCCTCCACCTCCCCCAGTCAAAGAAACCATCATAAAAAACCTTTCCAAAGCAAACTTTAAACTACTTGCATCCGAAGTGGAAAGCTTCACTATTCCCCTTGCAGAAGGATAATGATATCCAGGATGCGAAATCCTACACCAAGGCACTTTATATACATCTTCAGGATTGCATGGACCGTGCTATCCCAAATAAAACCAAGACTCCTTCCTCAAGCAAAAAGAAACCAGTCTGGTGGACCCCGGCCATAAGCAAACTATACAATAAAAGGAGGAGACTTATACAAAAAAGGCCAAATCTCAAGTAGAAAAATCATCCCTGATCAGCATTAGTAAGAAATTGAGGGCCCTCATCAAGTCAACTAAAGCCAATTTTGAAAAGAAAGTTGCCAAGGATAACAATAAGGCCTTCTATGGTTACATCAAAAACCTAAATGGCAATGCTCAGGTCTGTTCTGAGCTAGTACAAAATGGAACAAAATACACTGACCCCACTGACATTGCCAACATCTTGGCTGACAGGTTCAGTGCAAATCCACCCCCCCCCACCACCACCACCACCTGCAGGGCCTATTATTACAGGGAATTGTGTAACTACAATTATTACTGATACGTTGGTTAATAAGGCTCTATCTAAAGCTAAAAACACTGCCTCCATGGGACCAGATGGTGTCCCGGGCTGTGTCATACGCGAGCTCCAAAATGAATTAACCCCGCATCTGAATACCCTGTTCAGTCTCAGCCTCTTGATAGGATATGTGCCCATAGAATAGCACATAACAATGGTGGTTCCACTGCACAAGGATGGGCCCACAACCGCCCCTGGGAACTACCGACCAATAAGCCTGACCAGTCTGATCTGTAAGGCAATGGAGCGAATCATTATGGAACTAATAAATGGAGAGATTGGGAACCTCCAAACACTTGACCCCACACAGTTCGGCTTTGTCAAGGGCAGATCATGCCTCCTGAACCTGGTGGACTTCTTTGAGACAGTTACTCAGGCTATAGATAAGGGAAAGGAGGTACACACGGCTTACCTTGACCTTGCTAAAGCATTTGACACCATTCCCCATTCGGGTATTTTTGATAAACTCACCAACATGGGCATAAACCCTTACATCACAAGATGGATCGCAAACTGGCTCTCAGACAGATCCCATAAAGTAAGAGTAGTGAGAACTATGTCCGAATCCAGACCAGTAACGAGCGGTGTGCCTCAGGGCTCTGTCCTGGAGCCCCCTGTTTGGCATATACGTCTCAGAAGTACAGGCAAGCACTGAAGGGCTGTGGCTGACCAAGTTTTCGGACAACTGCAAACTGGGTGATATAATAGAGTCTCCGGCTGACACGGATATCCTCCAGAAGGGCCTTAATGAGACTGGTGCATGGTGTCAAAGCCATGGTCTCACGCTAAATGCTAAAAAATGTGTAGTAATCCCCTTTGGAAAAAACAGAATACCCGAGAACTACCACATAGGAGGTAACCCCCTGAAATCTGAAGAAGTAATAAGGGATCTAGGGACCAAAGTAGATAGTCAGCTTTCCTTTGATAACCATGTTGCCCCTGATCATGAAAGGGTTCGCATCAAGATCTAAGGATGTAGTGGTGCCCCTCTACTCTTCCCTCATCAGACCCATTATTGAGTACAATGCACCAACTGGAATGTACCTGGCTAGGCATCTCCAGCAGCTGGAGAGACCACAGAGGCACCTCACTAAGAGGATTACTGTCCTCAAACAGTTGCCCTATGCAGCACAATTTAAAAAACAAAGGCTTTTCTCTGTTGCATACCGCCTTCTCAGAGGTGATCTCTGTCTAACATACAGAGCCATGTCCAACCCAGAACTGTTGAACATGCTCCATCTTAGCAAAACCAAATCTACTCAAGCTACACGCTCCAGGGATATAAACCTCAGCACAACAATGAATAGAACATGCTGGAGGGATAGATTCCCTTCGCAAAGACTCCCCTTGCTATGGAACAATGTCCTGACCTACATAAGACAGAGCCCCTCACTATCACTCTTCAAGAGGAACCTTGACGAGTGGATGGGTAACAGAAAGTTCACACCAGGGATCATATCAACAGCTCTACTAGATAGGGGCCAAGGGTACTCGTTGCTAGATCAAGGGCCTAGGAATCTAACCAAAGGGGCGGTGAATACTGCAAAATGTGGCTGGGCTAATATATGCCTTCTGGCGGATAGCTCAGTACCTACCTATGAACCTATGGCCTTGTAAGTTAAGCAGAGTTCACCTCTGTCTAGGCAATATGCGACAGAGTATAGCTGGAGTTTTTTTAGATGGTCGGCATAGGGCATCTGCTTTAGGTCTGTGATTCTTTTAGTGAGATATTTCTGAGGCCTTTCTAACTGTTGCAGATGTTTGTGAGGTACATACCAAATGGGGGC
>NC_056728.1:1741051832-1741141832 GCF_019279795.1 Protopterus annectens
TTTCAATATGCAATAGAAAAAATAATGTTTATATGTATGCAGTTTTTTCAGTCACTGCTGTTAGACTGCTCATTTGTCAGTTCTTCATGCGCTTTCCAAATTAGTCAATAAATGGTATGGTTGCTGTGAAGACTGGGCAAAGATAGGTGAAGGCCGCCAGCCTAGCCAGATAGAATTTTGGAGATAATTCTGTCATCTGTAAATATTAATGTAAACCACAGACTTGTTGTCCTAAATGGTAAAAATAGTGTTACATGTGGAACTGGATCTGGAAAAAAATGTAACAACAGTGCACTCTACTCGGGCTGACATCTCAGTGGAAGGGGTAGCAATGTTCCAGCAGCTATCACCTACCCAGGTTCTAGAAATCCAAGCAGTGTTGCAGGAATTTGGGGACATGTTCACTGGGAAACCAGGGTGCACCGCACCCTCCTGGGGCAGCACCAGGTGGATACAGGACCCCAAAGGCCTAGTAGGCAGGCCCCTTATAGAGTGTCTGAGAGAGTCAAACAGACTCTGAAAGAGGAGGTACAGGAGATGTTGGAACTATGGGTGATTCAAGAGTCCAACAGTCCCTGGGCCTCCCCAGTGGTGCTGGTGCCAAAGAAGATTGGTAGCACCAGGTTGTGTGTGGACTACAGGCTTGACTATTAAGCCGAGCAAATGTCAGGTGGGTATGGCAGAGGTCTCCTACCTAGGACATAGAGTGGGGAGTGGAGAGATAAGGCCAGAACCTGCAAAAGTGGAAGCTATTCAGGCATGGGCTGCAACTGTTGCTAAAAAGCAGGGTGAGGGCATTTTTAGGGAGAGCAGGGTACTACAGAAAGTTCATCCCCAGTTATAGTACCATAGCTGCTCCCCTCAAAGACCTGACATGGAAGAGCAGGCCAGATAAAGAAGTGTGGACCCCAGCATGTGAGCAGGCATTTCAGAAGCTTAAAGAAGCTTTGGGATGACCCCCTGTGTTAGTCAGCCCAGATTACAGCAAATAATTTGTTGTGCAGGTGGATGCTTCAAACCATGGGGTGGGGGCTGTACTTAGCCAAATTTCTTCAGAGGAGGAAGAGCACCCAGTGGTTTATCTCAGCTGTAGGCTCCAACACAGGGAGGAATGCTATGCAGCTGTAGACAAGGAATGTCTAGCCACAGTGTGGGCACTGCAGAAACTTTAGCCTTATCTGTATGGAATGAAATAGACTGTTATGACATATCATAACCCCCTAACATGGTTAAACAGAGCCAGCCAGCAAAATGCCAAGTTGCTAAGATGGAGCTTTGGGTTGCAAGCATATGATATGTCCATGCAGCACCATAGTGGGATTAGCAATGCCAAGGCAGATAGGCTCTCAAGACAGGGAATGGGGTAAGGTACACTCAGATAGACCAAATGCCCTCAAGCATTGTTACTCAAGGGTCACTTGAAAAACTAGCTTGAATTCTCCAGGGGAGAGATATGTGAAGATTGGGTGAAGATAGGTAAAGGCTGCCAGCCTAACCAGATATAATTTTGGAGATAATTCTGTCATCTGTAAATATTAATGTAAACCACAGTCTTGTTGTCTTAAATTGTAAAAATAGTGTTGTATGTGGAACTGGAAAAAAATGTAACAACAGTGCACTCTACTGACCAAGTAAAGCATGTTGTGACCCTTTGATGTTAGGACTCAGAGCCAGTGAGTCTAGAGTGGGGCATCCTGCCTATTGTTTTAAGGCCAAAGTTAATGGCCAGAATTTGCATGCATAAATGTCCTTTATTGCTCTGGTTTCTTCCCAGAGGTGAAGAATGTAAATGTAGTTTCTGTTAGCCTGGGAACCCAGGGAAGTGTGAAGAATGATGTAATGTAACCCAGGGAAGTGTTAAGAATGATGTAATATGAACCAGGAATGTGATTTTAAAAACAGAGAGAATCAGAGGCATTAAGCATTTTTGTCTTGACCATCCAACTCATCAGCACTGTCTTGCTCTATATGTGTTTATCTTAGACTTGTGTTTTCTCTTAGAAATAGCTAGAAACTAGAAATATTAGACTAACTGTTTTTCTTTGATGTCAGAACTGTACTACTGAATTATTTTAAGTATTTCTCTGTGATCTCTGAACTCTTGGCTAGCACTGTGTAGTAAAAGTATTGGCTTGTGTTGTGACTATTTGTTATTAAATATTTTTAAACCCTTTCAATTGTGGCTGTTTTTGTAGAGATAATTTAAGCTCTTTAGAGTACTTGCATGCCTTTGGTAAATTGTACAAAGCCACTTCAATAGCTTTAGCCCTGGGCTATACTACCAATTGGATAATAACATTGCACAGTAATAATTGGAAACCCTCTTAAGGCCTTTGAGTAGCTGATAAATATTAGTGGGTGGTGGCAACTGGTACTACTGTATAGTCTGGGAAAAAGGGGCACAGCTGAAAAACCTGCACCAGTCTTCCCCAGGAGTGTCTGTGTGGTTATATAAACTCTTCTCAAAGTGTGTGTGTGTGTGTGTGTGTGTGTGTGTGTGTGTGTGTGTGTGTGTGTGTGTGTGTGTGTGTGTGTGTGCGTGTGTGTGTGTCAGCTACTTGGGCAGGGACACGAAGCACTTGTTGGACAGAGAGGGTGCTGGAGGTTTTAGCTTGCCCATTATGCTGAGCTATGGACCCTATAGCTGTGCCAGTGGGGAGTCTTATTGGGGACCTGGAGAGCAAGGGAGTAACCAGCCCTGGACTGACTGTGATCTCTGTGTGCTCTTAAGGGAAATTGTACTTTATTGCGTGTATTTGTTATCCTTTCCTCATATATGAGATGCCCCTCACTGGTGTTAGTGGTGAGGATTGAGGCTCCTTGATTGCTGGGCCAGGGCTCGGGCATCACAGTTACATCACAGTATTGTGTTAATTTGCTCTTGGAATTTCATCATTTTCTGCAGACACCTGTATTGTGTTTATTATCCACTTCAAGGGTTTGTGCTTGTGTAGCTAACAGAGATATTAAGCTTCTCAGATGTCCTGTAGTGATCTCCAAAACAGTGGAGAGACCAAAGGAAATTTTCTGAGTAGTTGGACTTTGCATTTTTGCCTAGTCTTTGATAATCCTGTCATTCGGTAGTCATTTAGACATCTGCTGTCCTCATTACAGAAATGTTAACAGAATGGATGTAATGTTAATATATTACAATGTTTCTTTTTTGTGGAGGGCTCCTTTAGCTTGTGTGTTGTCTGACATGAGCATTGTGTGTTCAACTGGTTTCTGTTGAGGATGAATGCACAGACTTTCTTTGAGGAGAATAATTTCTGTATGTGACACATATGTGTTTTTTTTTCTCATTCATGTCATTCAGGAATATGGCACCAGACAATCCATTCCACATAAGCCACCATTCAGTGATGTAGAGAATAAGGCCATCATTGAAACCTTACACCACCATGAATCCTTCCTACTTGACAGAGGCAGAGGCGATATGTCTGCCAGAAAAAGCACAGGACATCAGGTGGTCACTGACATAAACACAGTGGTTGGCCATGCCAGGAACTGCAATCAAGTGCAGCACCATGCCACTGGTATGAATACAGGAGGAGACCAGCTGGAGTAGCATGAGAATAGATGGCTATGAGGGGAAGTCTTACTACCAAACTACTACTTACTAAAAGTGAGCAGTTCCTGTTCACTGTCATAGATTCTGACAGCTCAGCAGAGGGTTCACAAATACTCCATGATGTTGGTGCTGATATGGATAACAGGCCAAGTCTGTTCCAAGAAGAAATTCCAGGTATGTTATATATAAGAGATTTAAAGCCATTATAGACATGTTTATGTGTTACTATTTTGTACATCTGTAAAAGTTGAGACATGTAGAATACTGGCCAAGGCTCTTGCCACCCCCGTAGTGCCTCTTTTAGGCAAGGCTCAAAAGACAAACCCAGCACTGTAAATAGCACAAGTAACAAAAAATTGAGGGTAATGCTACTCAATGCCAAAAGTTTAAACCTCAAAATGCATGCACTTGAGGCACTCCTCAGTATGGAGAAAATCGATATATGTGCAGTAACAGAAACCTGGTTTAAGGCTCCAGAGAGCACCCCAGCACTACCAGGCTACAAGTCATAAGTCATTCCGGCCACAGAACCCAGACTGAAATACAAAAGGCAGGGGCGTATCCATATTCATCAGGGATATCCACATCTCCAGATTAGTGGCACAGCACGATGCTTCAGAGATCATCCACGTGCAACTAACAATGGGCAAAACTGCAATTCAAATTGTAGCTTGCTACAGATCACCCACCATGTCCCAGGACCCTCATTCTGTGTTTCTGGAAACACTGGGAAACATAAAGGTCCTACCAAACACCCTAATATTGGGTTATTTCAATTACTCAAACATTAACTGGGAGAGCTACTCAAGAAGTAACTCCCTTGCCCAACATTTCCTAGAATTTGTAAACTCTAACACCCTGGATCAACTGGTCAACACTTCCACCAGAGGTGACAACATATTGGACCTCATCATCACTAACATGGGTGACAAGTGTTCCATGCTGGAGGTCAACCCCTCACTGGTTAGATCTGACCATAAACAAATCACTTTGGATATCCACATTCCTCCCCCACCCCCGGACAAGGAAACCACCGTGAAAAAAATTTCAAAAGCAAACTTCACAATACTTAAGACCAAGGTGGAAACTTTCAAAGCCCCCATGCTAAAGGATAATGCTGTCCAAGTTGAAAAATCCTTTACTAATGCATTCTATGGGCACCTAGAAGAATGCATGGATCATGCTACCCCAAACAAAACCAAGGCTCACTCCTCCAAGAAAAGGAAACCAGTCTGGTGGACCCCTGCCATAAACAAGCTATACAATAGAAGGAAGAAACTAGTGCAGAAAAGAATAAAATCCCAAGAAGTGAAGACATCCCTGATCAGTATCAGCAAGAAACTACAATCCCTCATAAAATCATCCAAGGCGAGCTTCGAAAGAAAAATTGCCAGGGACTCCAAAGATAACCAAAAGGCATTCTTTAGCTATGTCAAGAATCTAAGTGGCAATGCTCAGATCTGCTCGGAGTTAGTGCAGAATGGCACAAAATACACTGAACCAACCAATATTGCCAACATCTTGGCAGACAGGTTCTGTGCAAACATCACCTCCCCTCACCCCCAAAAGGGCTCATAACCATACCAAAAGAATGTAGAGCCCCTGAAATCACAAACATGCAGGTTAAAACAGCCCTCTCCAAAGCCAAAAACACAGCATCAATGGGACCAGACGGTGTCCCAGGCTGCATCCTACACAAGCTCAAAGACGAACTAACCCCTCACCTAAACACACTGTTCAAACTCAGCCTCTTCACAGGCTATGTACCCATAGAGTGGTGCACAGCAACAGTTATTCTGCTCCACAAAGGTGGAGCCACAACAGACCCTGGGAACTATCACCCTATAAGCCTGACTAGCTCGGTCTGCAAGCCTATGGAGTGCATCATCATGGAACTCATTAACAGAGACATGGGGAACCTCCAAACACTGGACCCTACCCAGTTCAGCTTTGTTAAGGGCAGATCATGCCTCCTAAACCTGATGGACTTCTTTGAGACAGTTACCAAGGCTATAGACGAGGGAAAGGTGGTACACACAGCCTACCTAGACTTCACAAAGGCATTCAACACCATTCCCCATTCTGGTATTATAGACAAGCTCACCAGCCTGAACATAAACCCCTATGTCACAAGATGGGTTGCCAACTGGTTCATGGACAGAACCCACATGGTGAGAGTTGCAGGAGCTAGGTCTGACTCTAAAACGGTTACAAGTGGCTTTCTCCAGGCCTCAGTCCTAGGACCCCTCCTGTTCAGCATATACTTCTCAGAGGTACAGGCAAGCACAGAAGGACTATGGCTGACCAAGTTCGCAGACGGCTGCAAACTAGAGGCTATAATTGACTCTCTGGCTGACACAGACATCCTCCAAAAGGGTCTCACTGAGACAGATACCTGATGCCAAAATCACAGCCTCAAGCTAAATGCTAAAAAGTGCATACTCATCCCCTTTGGAAAAAACAAAGTACCCACAATCTACCACATAGGTGATAGTCTCCTAAATACGGAAAACGTAATAAGGGATCTGGGGACCCAAGTAGATAGTAATCTCTCCTTTGATAATCACATTGCCAAAGTGGTTAGAAAATCCTTCTATGTGGCCCACCTAATCACAAAAGGGTTTGCATCCAGATCAAAAGAGGTCATTGTGCCCCTCTACTCATCACTCATCAGACCCATCATAGAGTACAACGCCCCATTTGGGATGTACCTTACAAGACACCTGCAACAGCTGGAAAGATCACAGAAGTATCACATAGTCTTCAATGGCTAGAACTCCCTAATCATCTTGACTACCTCCAACTTACTACTGCCCACAAACTAATTTTTAAACCCACTGCTTGCCCTGCACTAAATAATATATTGCCTTTCTACACTCCTCTCAGGCCCCTAAGATCAGTCCACCAAAAGCTTCTTTCAGTGCACAAACCTAAACAACCCCCTGGCCACCTACGACTTTCTTATACTATAGCAAACAAAATGGAACTTGCTTTCTCCCCTGCTAAGAATCACTACAAACCCTGAAGAATTCAAATCTCTACTCCATTCTCACCTCTCCCAAAACTGGAAATGTAATTGTATAATTCCTACCTAGATCCTATTTCGTCCCCTTTTCTTTATTCTCCCTCCTGCCCCTCTTCTTCCAACTCTTTCTTCAGCTCCTCGTAAAATGTATCTTTGACTACAAACATAAAATGAATCTTCGTCTAATTGTTCTTTTCCTCCTCCTGGCATTTCTTCTCCTTTATTTCTTTGCACCACCTCTTTCCAACACTTCTCTGATTTACTTCTTTTGCATTTCAAATGTATGTGTATTTTTTTCTGTGCTAACAATACAATTGTATAAAAATTTTATTTTTTACTTGTTTGTAAATTGGTTAAGTGTGCAATGTGTTTGTAATATGGAGTTTTTCTCCCCTGGCCTCCACTGAAAATGGGCTTTCGGGCCCAGTGGACATCCCTGGTTATCAAACTGGAAATAAAATAAATAAATAAGTACCTCACCAAAAGGATCACTGGCCTCAAACAGATGCCCTATGCAGCTCGACTGAAGAAACTCCAGCTGTACTCGGTTGCATACTGCCTACTCAGAGGTGATCTCTGCCTGACATACTAGGCCATGTCCAACCCATAATTGATGGACATAATCCACCTAAAGAAAACCTTATCCCCTCGAGCCACACACTCTAGGGATCTAAACCTCACCACAACAATAAATAGGATGTGCTGGAGGGATAGATTCCTGTCCCAGAGACTTCCCATGCTTTGGAACAAGATTCCAATCTAAATTAGGCAGAGCTCCTCGCTAACACTCTTCAAGAGAAACCTTGACGAGTGGATGGGAAACAGAAAGTTTACCTCGGGGATCACTTCAGTGGCTCTGCTGGACAGAGGCACAGGGAACTAATCTAAGGGGGTGGTGAAAGCCAACACATTCTGGCTAGGCTTATAAATGCCTTCGGGCAGATAGCCTAGTACCTATCTATGAACCTATGTACCTTAGAAGAGACAAGAGTATTGTGTTTGGGGGAAATGGTCAGTCTGATTGATTCTGAGATATTTCTTAAGGGAAGCTAGGCAGAGTATTACTCTCTTGTCCTTGTGTCATTTGTATTGTGATGCTTATTAACTTTCTTTCCACTGCCTTCCCCTTTTTCCAGGGACATCAGAATTACCATACGAAAGACCACCTGCACGTGTTAAGCACAAACTTTCTTTGCTTAGTAATAGCTACTACTTACATGTAAGTTTAAGGAGAGATGAAAAAAATAGTGCATTCATACTCTCAACCTCAGAGCACAAGAAATCTGGACAAAGCCTAAAATAATGGGTGACAAGGCCCAGAGATAGGGACAGATTTTAAATATTGCTCTTATCACAAAGTTGCTAGAATAACAGCATTTGTCTTAGCATGCATTTTCTGAAGGAAATGAAGTCTGAAGCTCAAATGTGCTACATTATTTAATCATTTCAATCCTCGGTGATTTGCCAGAAAACCACAAACTTTATGAGGAATACACTAAAACTGTGAAGCAAAAATCTGAACATGCTGTGAAAATCTGGACAATTGATAGGTATGACTGCATAACATCTAAAATTGTTTAACATGAGTGTGTAGAACAAAGTTTGAATCATTTCCACTCTTATTTCTCTCTTTCTTGTGTTTATTGCTTATCATCTATCACAGGTGATACTGACAGTGGCAGTGTAGAACTTGTACCACCTGATGTCAGAGTGTCGGTAGCCTCTGATGATCATGTTGATGGTAATATAGAGGCACAGTCAGGGGGTGTAGAAGTTCACTCTGACACTGAGGTTTTGGATCACACATCCACTGGCTTTATTTCAGAGACACTCGGTATGCCTTTGCATACCCATTCCACTGAGTCCTCAGATTGAGGGTGACAGTTGATTGGGAGCATGTGGTTACTCTAGTTGCAGAGCTGTTTGAGTCTGACCATAGCCATCTTGAGGGCATGGTACCGCACAGGAGGAGGAGGGTTGCTAGATGTGCTCAGAGGAGGCCACCTGTCCACCCTTATCCTGATGCTTTGTGTGATTACATGCCACCAGACATACATATAGGGCCATCATGGAAGCACAAGCACAGTCCTCCAGAACGTTGGAAGAGAGTGTGCAAGTCCTAAATGTGGCACATTCTAAAGTGCAAGACAGCCTCAACGACGTGGATGACTCAGTGGATAAGATGAGTGACACACTGGATCACGCAGTGCCTGTTATGGAACATCTGGTGGGGGATTGCCAGCATCCATGTGTCCATAGAGCTGCAACATCCTTTGGTGTTAGCCAACATGGCCATGCCAGATCCCACTACAGTAGTGGCACTACTTCCACTGCTCTATCAATCTTCCACTGCTCTATCAGTGATTGAGGTGTCCCCGCCTAATGTGGTAGGCCACAGGGCTATGGTCCATGATGTAGTTATGAAGAGAGCTCATCCAGAACAGTCACATTCAGGTTGGTCCCCCATTTCAAATGGGAATCTGGAAGTGGCAGTGCATCTCCTGGCAGAGGAAGTTCACATGATCAGGAGTGATGATACTGAACTGAGAAGTCTACCACAGGCTCACACCTGTCTGACATGGCAGATGTAGTGCTAACACAGAGCTGTGTTCATGCCGAGACACACACACATCACAAAAACTGACCATAACAACCTATACACATGCAAGCTAGGAAAACCTTAATGTTGACTGGGATACACCTCCTGTTAGTGGCCCAGAGATATTTCCTACTTTACCGAATGTTCTGTGTTTCTTACTCACACACACTCACTACTTTGTTGTCAACCTTGGCCTACTGCCCCCCACCCCCACCCTTTGCAAATGATGACGACTGTGTCATGGCCTTTGTTCATTTATGTTTGAATGAGGGTTGCATATATGTGTGATGCACAGAATAAATAGCTAAGATAGTCTTTCTCACTATGTTGATTTTATGCATATTTATCACTTAACAGGATTTTGGGTATTTTTGTAAATACTCAGTTTGGAAGCCTTTTTTTTCAGTTAGCATTTTAAGGTATGCATTCAATTCACTGATATTACATTCCTGCTTATTGCTCTACTTGTGAAACTGCTGATATAATTGTCCTGTTGACTGGTTTGTGTACGGTGGGTAAGTAACTGACTTGATGACAGTTACTGTGTACAATGCATAGCTGTACACTGCAGATATCATTTCTATAAACCAAGAATGCCATTGGTGTTCACTTCCCACAGATTTTGATTGAGTACATTTATGACTAACAATATGTAGGTATATCATTTACATTTTATCTTCTTACACATTTGTTTGCATACTATAAGATCCACACTTACCATGACATTAATGCATTTATGAGTCACGTGCTTTGAGGCTGTCTCTGTCTGATGCTATCTGTACAAGTTATGTGGGTAAGTAAAGTTTGTGAAAATTGGATGGCATCCACTTTTACTATTTGTCTGTGCCTAGGTTGTTATATGTATTCCTTCACTGGTGAGTGCGTGTGCTATCATCTGCCTCTTAGCTGGTGAGTGTGTGTGTGCTAACTTTTGAGTCTCAGGTGGTGAGTGTGAGAGCCAACCTTTGCCTCTTAGCCAGGCAAGGGTATATTGGTGCATGCCTATGTCTGCTAGCTACCTCTGCAGCTAGAGTTTCTCCCTCAAAGTCCTTGTCTGTATGTGTTGGAGGTGCTGGCACTGCCTGTAGTCCAGGAATATGTGATCCTGGCCCTTGGTGTCCCTCTTTCAGCTGTTTCCTCAAGATGATACTGTGCAACATGCCACAGAATGTGAGAATTTTGTCACAGGTGCCTGGATCATAATGCAGGGCATCCCTGATTTGTCTAGACAGCAGAACCGTGACTTCAGGATGCCAAACGCATGCTCTATGATGTTTCTAGTTTGAGCATGGGAATCATTATATCCTTGTTTTGTGGGTGTGGGTTCATGTCTGATGGGTGTCCTGAGCCACAGTTTCAGTGCATAACCTGCCTCACCCAGGAGATGGCCCTGTAGAACATTACCCCTAGCAAACCTTGTGTAAAGCTATAAGGTGTGTCATATGTGTGTCATAGTAACTGCCTGGGTTGCTGCACAGACACTGAAGATGATCCCCCAGGCATTACAGACAACCTGGCAGTTGACTGAGTGGACCATCTTCCTGCTGATGTATGTCCCTCCGTGTTCACCAGGTGGGACTTTTATTTCTATGTGAGTGCAGTCTATGACCCCTAAAACATCAGGGAAGTGTGCTATATCATAAAATCCCTGCATTGTTCTTGCTCTCTCCACTGGTGTGTGTGAAAAATAGATGTACTACCTTGCATGTTTTAGTATACCATTAAGACATTGGTGCAATATTCTGGAGGCTGAGGCCTGTGATACCCCTGGTATATCACCTGTCGGTCTCTGGAATGTACCAGTAGCTAATATCCTTAATGCTACATACCTTAGTTTCCACTGGTATAGAGTCTCCTCCATTTCCTCTGGGTCTGAGGAGGGGCTGGCAGAGGTGGCAGAGTTCCTATAGGTTTTTCCTATTAAGCCTGTATCGCTGTACTATTTCAATATCATATAGTCCATGATATGTTAAATGGGGTCTGAACACCCTTCTCCTTGGATGAGGTCAATCAGGATCATAGATTTCAGTCTGTTGCACATGCACATGCAAGAGACCATGTATTACACACTGCATCCATCTGTATGCCTTTATACTGCACACTGCATTCACCTATATGCCTTTATATTGCACACTGCAATCATATGTATGCTTTTCCATTACACACATACAAATAATTATTGATTGAGGTGATTTGGTGATGTTCTTTTTTCTGCCATTGAAATTCTGTGACAATCCAGCTCCTTCCTCTGCTTTCACATACAAAATCCTTTAAATGGGTAGCATTATTGCCTTTATAAATACTCAAAGTGGCATTCTCAAACTGCAGTATAACCATCTTCTAGCTATGTTTAATGGACACTACAGTGTCCACACTGAATAGTGCATGATGGAGTGAGCCCCCAGAATAAGGAAAAGCAAGATCAGGAGACATGTGAAGAAGAAATATGTACAGCGGAAAGGAAAATAGATTTAATATGGTGTAATATTTATGCAAATGAGAAAGCAAAACTAACCAATACAAAAATAGCAGCACCAAAGATATTTGAAGAAAAATATAGGGAAAGGAATCCGGATATGAAAAACTTTACAATACAAAAAATTAGAAGATTAAGAGGAAAAGTAGAAAAGGAGATTAGTAATGGAGAAGTGAAAGAAATAGAAATTGAGGTTATGGAGCAGCTGCAAAGAAAAGGATTTAGTGCAGAAAATCGAATGCAGAAAGCACCACAACAGGACAGAGCAATGGATACCCAAATTAAGGGGAAACCAGTGGAACAGGAAGCAATTGGTCAGGTGCCATATCAAGATATTTTGGAGCCTTCCACAGGAAACCAGTATAAACATTCTCTTGAAGCTGGACAGCAAAGGACAGAACAGGAAACTGTGGAACCTCTGATGCAGTCAATGTCGAGGAGTGATAGTCCAGTGAATTCCCATATGATACAGCAACAGATGGCACAAGATGAAGTTGAAGAGACTGTGTCACAGGAAGATGCTATAGAATCTTCTACAGAATGCCTGCAAGAACAGAAAATAAGGGATGTGCCCTCAGTTTGGAAGAAAATGAGTTAAGAGAAGAGTTGCTTGATTTAATAGACATAGACAGATATATTAAGATCAATGAAAGAAACAGCCTGCAGATGGTTAATAAAACCCCAAAAGTCAGAAGGTTGATAAAACAAATGAACGCAGTAATTAGGACTGTTCATAGAGATCCATGCAATATAACAGAAGTAAACTGAATATATTACTGTGCTGCTAAATTAATAACTGATAAAGTTCTACCACAAGAACAGAAGGTATTGAGGGAAAGGAATGGGCGAAAGCGAATACCATAATGGAAATAGCAAATAGTGAAAACTATAAAGCAGCTAAAACAAGAAGTGTCACTGTTAGAAGAATATAGAAGAGGGAATAGATCAAGAAAAATACTAAGAAAGATGGATGTGATAAAAGCAATGTGCAATATTAGAACAGACCAGGATCTATCATGCACTATCACAAATAACAAACTAAAAATTTCAGCACAGGCAGAAAGACTTAGAAGATATGAAGATAAATATAAAAAAAAAGTACAGAATAAGCAATTTATTGATTCATACGTTCATATGTTCATAATTAGGTACTAGGCTATCGGCCCAAGGGCTTACGTAAGCTTAGCCAACAAGGTTCCCTGGCTTACGCCACCCAAGAAAGTTATTTTCCTGTGCCATTCCCGAGCAGACACACAGTAGTGATCCCCGGGGTGTATTTCCTATTTCCCATCCACTCATCAAGATTTTTCTTGAAGAGTGCTAATGAAGAACTTTGCTTGACATAGATGTGTAGCCTGTTCCAGAGTATGGAAAGTCTCTGGGACAGGAATCTATCCCTCCAGCATGTCCTGTTTATTGTGGTGACAAGGTTTAGGTCCCTAGCGCGTGTAGCTCGGAGGAATTGGGATTTCTTTAGGTGTAGCATGTCCAACAGCTCTGGGTTTGACATAGCTTTATATGTTAGGCAGAGATCACCTCAGAATAGGCGATATGCTATGGAGTAAAGCTGGAGTTTTTTGAGACGGTCAGTGTAGGGCATTTGTTTGAGGCCAGTAATCCTCTTTGTGATGTACTTCTGTGGCCTTTCCAGCTGCTGCAGATCTCTTGTGAGGTGCATTCCAAAAGGGGTGTTGTACTCTATAATGGGTCTAATGAGTGTCGAGTAGAGAGGAACAATGACCTCTTTTTTCCTGGATGAGAACACTTTTATGATGAGGTGTGCCACGTAGAAGGACTTCCTGACTACTGTGGTGATGTGACTATCAAAGGAGAGACTACTGTCCACCTGGGTTCCAAGGTCTCTTATCACACATTCAGTGTTAAGTAGATTGCTGCCTATGTGATAGTTCATGGGTACAGAGTTTTTACCAAAGGGGATGACACTGCATTTTTGGCATTGAGCTTGACGCCATGGCTCTGACACCAGGCATCTGTCTCAGCGAAGCCCTTCTATAGGATGTCCACATCATTTGGGGACTTGACTATGGCTCCTAGTTTGCAGTCATCTGTGAACTTCATTAGCCAGAGGCCTTCTGTGTTTGGTATCTGCTTCTCTGAAGTACAGGCTGACAGGAGAGGTCCCAGGACGGAACTGTGTGTTACTCCACTTGTCACTGCTTTGAGGTAAGATTTGGAGTCTGCAACTTTTACAGTGTGGGTTCTGTCAGTGAGCCAGTTGGCAACCCATCTTGTGATGTAGGGATTTATACCTAGTTTAGTGAGTTTAGCTATAATTCCAGAAAGGGGGATGGTGTTGAAAGCCTTGGCGAGGTCAAGATAGGCTGTGTGAACCACCTTACCCTCATCTACGGCTTTGGTCACTGCCTCAAAGAAGTCAATCAGGTTTGGGAGGCATGATCTGCCTTTCACAAACCCGAACTGGGTGGGATCCAGAGTTTGGAGGTTACCAATGTCTTTGTTAACGAGTTCCATGATGATACGTTCCATGGCCTTGCAGGCCAGGCTCGTCAGGCTAATAGGTCGATAGTTCCTGGGATCAGTGGTGGCTCCCCCTTTGTGGAGTGGGATAACTGTTGCTGTGCACCATTCAGTGGGCACAAAGCCTGATGTGAGGCTATTAATGAACATGGTGCTTAAGTGGGGAGCCAGTTCGTTCTGAAGTTCATGTAAAACGCAGCCTGGGATGTTGTCCGGTCCCATGGGTGCTGTGTTTTTGGCTTTAGAGAGTGCAGCTTTTACCTGCATAGTTGTAATTACAGGGACTCTGCATTCTTCCTGTATAGATATGGGCCCTTTGGGGGTGGGCGGCATAAAGTTAGCACGGAACCTATCTGCCAGGATGTTGGCAGTATTAGTTGGTTCTGTAATTTTCATGCCGTTGTGCTGTAACTCAGAGCAGATCTGGGTGTTGCCACCGAGATTCTTGACATAGCTATAGAATGCTTTGTGGTTGTCCTTAGAATTAGTGGTGATTTTGTTTTCGTAGCTAGCTTTGGAGGATCTTAGAAGGGAACTCAGCTTCCTACTGAGGCTGACCAGGGAGCTCCTCCACTCATGGAATTTTACTCTCTTTTGCAACAGTTTCTTCCTTCTGTTGTACAGTTTGTTTATGGCAGGGGGCCACCAGATTGGCTTCCTTTTTTTTGGAGGATAGTGTCTTGGTTCTGTTTGGGATAGCACGATCCATGCACTTGTGTAAGTGCTTATAGAGTGCATTTGTGTAGGATTCAGCAGTCGTAACTGTATTGTCGATTTGCATGGGTGTCATGAAGTTCACCACTTCTGTCTTAAGAAGCATGAAGTTGGCTTTAGAGAATTTTTTTACCATGGTTTCCTTAATGGGGGATGGGGGAGGGATTTGGATATCTAGGGTGATTAGCTTATGGTTGGATTGGACCAACGATGAGTTGACTTCAGGTGTGGAACACCAGTCACTCATGTTGGTAATGACTAGGTCTAGGATACTGTTGCCCCTGGTGGGGGCATGGATAAGTTGATCTATGGCATTGGAGTTTATGAATTCCAGAAAGCGTTGAGCTAAGGAGTTGGTACATGAGTAGTTTTCCCAGTTAATGGTGGGGTAGTTGACATTGCCCATTATTAGGTTGTTTGGCTGAACCCTAATATTTTCCAGTACATCAAGAAAAGAGGAGTCGGAATCCTGGAGCATGGTGGGGAATCTGTAGCAATCTACAATTTGGATTGCAGTTTTGCCCAGCGTTAGTTGCACTTGGATAACCTCGGATGCATTATGCTGAGCAACTAGCCTGGAGGTGTGGATATCCTTAATGAATATGGACACACCTCCGCCTTTGTTGTTTCAGTCCAGGTTACATGGCTGAAAAGTGTGGCATGAGTTATAGTCTGGTAGTGCAGGGGTGCTCTCTGGAGCCTTGAACCAGGTCTCAGTCACTGCACAGATATCGATGTTCTCCATTTTAAGGAGTGCCTCGAATGAGTGCATTTTGAGATTTAGACTTCTAGCATTGAGTAGCATTGCCCTCAGTTTTTGCTTGCCTGTTCCTGCTACGGTGGTGAATTTGTCATTTGAATCTTGCCTAAAAAAGGCACTATAGGGGCAGCAAGAGCCTTAGCCAGTATCCGGAATCCCAGGGGCGACAGGTGCAGGCCATCTGTGGAAAAGCATTGTGGTCTGTCGACCATGTCATCCCAAGCAGACGGATACTGGATCCCCATAGAATGACACCAGAAGCTTAGCCAATTGTTGAAGTCAATCATTTTTTCTTTGTACTGCGGTATCATTCTGGGCGATGGCAGAATGCTACTCAGGGCTAGGGTCATACCTGCCTGGGCTACAAGATCGGAGAGCTCTTCCATGTCTCTTTTCATGTAGTCCAGGGAGGTACGTCTCAGGTCATTCACACCAACATGGACAATGATGGAGTTGTATTTGTACTTGTTGTGGAGTGACCTCAGCACGTGGGTTATGTGGCGGATCCTGGCACCTGACAGGCAGCTAAAATAGAAAAATGCACCACTGAGATAAAGCAAAGTTGTAAAACATCCAAGTATCAAAAACAAAAAAACAGCTTCACAGCACCAGGTATAAGAAATATAAAATGATTTTAATATAAATATTCAAGTTTTACACGACAAAGCTTTTTGTCATGTAAAACTTGAATATTTATAATAAAATAATTTTATATTTCTTATACCTGGTGCTGTGAAGCTTTTTTTTTTGTTTTTGATACCCGACAGGCAGCTGACAGTAACCTTCTCCTTGTTTAGCCTGGTGAGTGGGACATCAGTGTGCCTGACTATAGAGTCACCTATGACTAGTGTGCTGGGTACATTGTTTTGCCTTATTGGCTGTGGTTGAGTGGCGCACTGAGTCTGTGGGCTGTGTGTCATTTGGGTTGTGTTGGGGGATGGAGGTTGCTTGCGTTTTTGCTTTGGAGGTCTCTGTTGCTTAGACAGATTATTATTGAGAGCCTCAGCGAATGTTTTTGTGTTACTATGTGTGGATTTTGGTGGTGTAGATTTAGTGAGACTATGTGATGAGTGTGGTGTGGTGCAAATGTTTCCCTTCTCCTCATGACTGTCAAGTTCAGTCTTGGTTGGAGAGAGCTTTACCTCCAGTTTGACTAAATAAGTGCATCTCTCACAGGTTGTGGTGTTGGGTGGTAGGAGATGAGGGTTGTCTGTGTACATGAGGTAATTTCTACATTGCCTCAAGATTCCCAGATTCATCAAATAGACAGGAGAGAACACTGGAAGCTGACCCTTGGACATGCCTGAATATAAAACTATTTTCCTCTAGATAAGTGAAGTAAGTGAGTACAAGAGCTGTTTTTCTCTAAGCAAGTGAGAAAAATAAGTACAAAAACTGTTTTCCTCTAGGTAATGAGGAAGGTTGAATGCTATAGTAATTAGTAGCTCATTTAGTGCTTATAAGTTCTGAATTTCTTTGAATTCAAGTTCTTGATGATCCAAAAAATTTTATTGAGCATTGGGAAATAAGGTAAAAGGAATTGAAAGACTGCCAAAAAAAGAAGAAATAGATACATTTTGGAGAAGTATCTATGAAGGTCCTGTGGAACATAAGAAAGATGTTAATGGATAGAAGAAGTAAAAGAAAGAATAAGAAGGTTAAAGGTACAGGATATGAAATGGGATGAAGTAATAGCCAGAGAGATTGAAACAAAGTTAAGAAAAACCTCTAATTTGAAAACCCCAGGCCCAGATGCAGTACCTAACTTTTGTCCGAAAGTATTAACATCTTTGCCCGAGGATTTAGCCATGAGTAAGAACTATTTATATGTGCACCCCGAACAGACACCGCACTGGTTATCAACAGGAAAAACAATGTTCTTACTAACAGTGAACCTGCAAGGTACCCTAAAAGTTATACACCAATAACTTGTCTTCCAACAACGTATAAACTATACACAGGAACTGACACCGACAGAGTTTATAATCATTTAGAAGAAAACTCAATTATGGCAGTAGAACTAAAGGGTAATAAAAGAAAGTAATATGGAACAAAGGATCGTTTGTTGTTAAATAAAGTTAATGTGGAGAACTGCAAAAAGGGGAAGAATCTAAGTATGGCATGGATTGACTATAAAAAAGCATTTGATAGTATCCCACATTCATAGATAAAAGAGTGCTTAAAAATGTATAAGATACACCCCACACTGATTGACTACATTACAGTAACCATGAAACAATGGCAAACCACTTTGCAATTAAGCCATGATAAAAGACAGATTATTATCCCAGGGATAAAAATTCAAAGGGGGATATTCCCGGGTGATTCTCTGTCACCGTTGCTATTCTGCCTTGCCATTAATACGTTAAGCTGTTTAATTAACAGCTTAGGTCATGGCTACAATTTTGCTCCTAGAAAACAACAAAGTCTAATGACATTTTCTCTTTGTCAATTTAAAACTGTATAGCTCATCAGAGGAGGAATTGAAAGCACAGCTGCACGTTGTCAAAACTTTTTCAGATGATATTGGAATGTCATTTGGTCTTGATAAATGTGCAAAAGCAACATTTAAAAAAGGAAAACTGCAGCACCAGGAAAATATCAGTTTGGGACAAGAATGTGATATAAAAGAAATTGAGCAAGAGAGAGTGTATAAATACTTGGTAATTGATGAAGGATCAGCAATAAAACATGAACAAATGAAATAAAACTCAGTAAGGAATACTTTAGAAGATTTAAATTAATCTTGAGAACAGCATTGACATCTAGGAACAAGATCCAAGCTATAAATCAATTTGCTCTTCCTGTCCTAACTTACAGTTTTGGAGTGACTGACTGGCCCAAAAAAGTGTTGGATAGATTGGATATTAAAACAAGAAGGATGCTTCATGCTCACCAAATGATTTATAAAAATCAGTGTATACCAAGATTATATATTCCCCATTCCGAAGAAGGGATGGACCTCCTTGAAACTGATTACATGTATAGATCCGCAATCGTGGGACTCCACACATGTCTTCTGACCTCACAAGATCCAAATGTAGTGAAAGTTTTGAAACTTGAGGAGAATAAATCTAAGATGATGTCTCTGCTTAATCTAGCAGAAGCATATCGACATCAAGCAGAAATGGAAATCAAACCAGAAGTGGATAAAAATAAGGCAGCAACTGAATGTGCCAAAAAACAAAAGAAAGAACATAAGGTGAAGGACCAGATGAAAAGACAAGAAATGTGGAAAAAACATAAATGTAGTTGCAAGTATAGAAAACTTCTGGAAGAGCCTCATGTTGATCAAGAACAAATGCAGGACTGGTTGAGGAGAGGTGAGTTCAAACCAAGAAATGAAAGGTTAATATTGGCAGCCCAAAATAGTGGGCTACATACATGCTGGTTTACAAAGTCCATTAAACGTGGGAGAAACAGACAAATGTAGGTTTTGTGGAACCGAATTGGAAACAGTCACACACCTTGTTTGCTGGTTGTGACACACTAATGGCAGAAGGACTGAATATTGAAAGGCATAATAATGTGACAAGACTGTCGCACTGGACATTGTGCAAACATTCGAAGTAGTTGAAAAACACCGGAAACATGAGCCACAAAGCATCATAGAAAATGAGGTTTATATCACATGGGATCACTCATTACCAGCAGTTCAAAAGATATATGCTAGAAAACCAGATATAGTGGTCCAAGAAAACAGGGTAAAAAGTAGCATTGATCATTGAAATCGCCACACCCAGTGACTACAGTGTCTTGCGTACAGAGAGACACAAAGTCATAAAATACCTGGATCTCCAGGCAGAAACAAGAGCCATGTGAAGAGAAATACCCAGACAGTTCCAATAGTAGTAGGAGCAACCGGTCTTATAAAAAAGAATTTACAATCGTATTTAGATATGTTACCAAACCATGTAACCCCATACGAATTGCAAAAGGAGTCATTACTGGGGACATTGCAGGTGCTGTGAAGAGCACTACTGGCTGACATTAAAGATTGAAACAATACTAATTTCATGAACTTTAATCGTACTCTGACTTAGGAATGGGGTCCATTCCTGTCATGGTATTAGAAACCCAAAAGATATGGAGAAATTAAAAAAGGTAGAAATTGTACATATTTTGTACATACTGTCAATAAGTACAACACAATGACTGCAAACTGGTGCAGCATTTGCTCTTGTTTGGACAACTTGGTAAATCCACCTCATCTACTGACTAAAGGCATACCCATCTGCAAGCAAATAAACCCTTATTGTTTTTCCCAAGTTTTAAAGATTCCTGATGTCACGGTCAACATGCCTTGTAAACAATGTCAACCAATTGTTTAAAGGTTATTTGTAAATAATAATGTAAAATTTATATTTGTAGTCATATGACTTCAAGTATGGTTGCCTATAAAGCACCAGAGGATGCATTTTGTATAAAACAAGTACTATATGCAAGCAATACTTGTTTATTTTGTGATACATGTTTCACTATGCATCAAGTGGTTCTTCTCAACATATCAATATCATGTGTTACAGTGGGTATGCAGTTTATTAGGAACTTTCAAGCTCCCATATATGCCCTATAGAACTTCATCACTTTCCTGCTCAGACAAAGGAATATCTGCAGTCAGGGATTTTGTCTATTATAAAAAGATGTTGACTGTGAAAGATTTATGCAGTGAAATCAAGAAGATTTAAATAGAATGAAAGAACAGAAACATCTGGAACACACTGAATGGTCAGAGGCCATATTAGCAAAACACAGTTAACCAAATCTGGTTTACTAAATCAGCTTTTTGCTGAAACCCCTTCTGAAATCTCCATGTAGATGCAGTTGATGGCATTTTTATTAGCATTTTTTGAGCTAGGTTTAATTACATAACCCATTCTGAGTGACCACTGTTGCAATCCTTTCTTGGAATATTAAACAGCTTGTCAGAGATGAAGACTTGCAAAAAGATCACAGCACAGGTAGTTCCATACCAACAACCAAGGTGTACCAGAGGTTGGGTATGTCTGCATATGTCTATCTGAAGGTCTTTAATTAATTGTTTTATTATCTTAAATTACTTAGAGACAAAAACAAGTCCACCTGTTACATAACTTTTATTATAGAGCAGTGTTTCTGAATGGAGATCATCCACAACCCAATTGGATATGGGAGGGTTACACTATTACGTGCACAAATTTTATGCTAATTAGTTTTTCCGATTTTTGGTAGATATACCAAGTATGGATTTGCTAACCATGTCCTTAGTGCATGTGGGTCATCATATCATCAGTCAGTCAGTATGTAGTGGTGACATACATGGGTGTTACAGTTGAATATATACAATTATAGCAGTGGGTAATACACATATCGTGGGATACGCTGGAATGGGTATTCTATGCATCCTACAACCCTACATATGAGAGTACCACGTCTTAACCAACTCTTGCATGGTATAGATACGTGGTAGCATCTTGCTGTTTCTATATCATGGATGGCATAGAAATGTAGGTACTAATGGATGACTTGGCAGTGTCACAGGTGATCGGGTACACCTGAGTGACTACCAGCTGCATAAACAGACTTTTAGATATAAACCAATACACCTCGTGGAACCAGACCTGATACCAAAAGAAGAGTCCAAAGTAAAATTCTTCCGTTTATTCGCAGCCACAAAATAAGTCAAGCGCTTTCGTCCACCACACTACAGAACTTTATCAAAACAGTTAACATCCAGTCTCAAAGTGCTTTTATCCTTGACTTAATTAACAGCAATTAAGTACTTAAATAATTCAATTATCCAATAAAAGTGTTCATGAACTTTTAAAACATTCAAGTAGTCATTTTAAAATCACAATATATTAGTTACTATTTTAAATGAAAATAGTTATTATTAATGAATATTAAATAATTATTAATATGAATACAAAACTGTGGTGGTGGTGCTGCGGTAGTGTTGTCGCCTCACAGTTAGACATTGCCCGTTCGATTCTCAGTTAGAGCGTCTTCTGTGTGGCGACATGCATGAACGGGCATTCCTTCATTGAAGGTTGTGCGTTAGGCCTGGCAAGCCAGCACATAAAACTCTACTACCAATTATTAGCGGAGCCGAATTCCGCTGTGGCAACCCCTAACCAGGAAAAGCCGAAAGACACAAACAAACATTAATATGAATACAAAACAAACATATGTTGTTCAAAAACTTTCTATAAAAACTTTCACAGTTCATAGTTTAGTTGCTCTTTAAGTATAGGTACAATGGAAACATGGTCATTCAGATGTGGAGGGTGGGTGGCATTTAACAAAATCTGCCATCTATACTCACTTCTATATATGCTATTTGACCAGTCCCCCCTCTAATATCTCTCTTAATAATTTCCAAGATACCAAAACGGAATCCTTGCCTAACCCCACAAGAGAGTGTATGCGCATATAACGCATTGTTAGCATTGTGTGTCTCAATAGCATATAAATGTTCATATATTCTTTTACTTAGGGATCTCTCTGTTTTCCCCACATAGAACATGTAACATCCTTGACAGATAACTATATATACTAACCCACTGCTATCACAGTTCCCTTTTTCAAGTAAATCTTTCTCTGGGGGTCACCTACCATTAATTCCTTACCTGTGTAAATGTAGGGACAATAGTTGCATAAACCACAACTAGTTGTACCTCCTTGGGTGGGTTGTTGGTGGATGGGATGTTCAAACAAAAATTTCAAGTTATGTCCCACCTTAGTTGTAAATAGTGTTTTTTCTCCCAGTTTGTTACTTAAGTCTTGGTTACATTGCAATATTAACCAGTTGTGAGTCAAATTATCCTTGACTTTACCATCAAAAGATCCAAACTGTTTAACCATAGTGTTGGTGTATTCTTGTTTTTTATTATTGTTGGGTCTCCCCACCCTATTTGCGGTTGTATCTTGACCTAAAAGTGGAACAAACTTGTTTCCCTACCCCCTCAGAATTTTGTCAGCCAAATCATAAACCATTTTTTTTTTTGGGGGGGGGGGGTACCCTCTGGCCAGAAACATAGAACTCAAATTTCCTAGTTCTAATTTAAAATCTGTAATAGTGGAGCACACTCTGGTTCATTGGATCATCTGGCCTCTAACTACGTTTCTTTTGATGTAATATGGGTGGTTACTTTCAAATGCCAAAAAACTGTTTGAATATGTGGACTCGCAAAAAACCTTGGATGTAAACCCTTGTGTTTCATAGTTCTTTTTAATGGTGACATCCAGGTAGTTGATTTCTGTAGCATGGAAATCGTAAGTGAACTTAAAATATTCACAAATTTTGTTTATGTATTCACAAAAGTTTTTTTTACCATATCTTCTTCCCTTTTCCATAAAACCAAAATATCATCCAGGTAACACATGTAAACAAACCACCCTTCTTCAAAACCTGATTTGAAAATGTATCTTCTTTCCTATGCTGCTACCACTAAGTTGGCATACATTGGGGTACAACATTACCCCATAGCAACACCTCTTAGCTGCCTGAAAAATTCATTTTCAAAACTAAAGTAGTTGTGCTGTAAAATAGCCACCATTGCATCAATAATAAACTTGAAAAGAGGCCCCCTCAATGTAGTATATTCTAATAAAGCCTCTGAAAATAATTCCAATCCTATTTCATGTGGTATGGAGCTAAACAAGTCTACTACATCTATGGTAGAAATCCCTGAGATTCTAAGAAATATTCTTGTTTAATTCTTCCAAGGAAGTCGCATGAATCTGTTAACATTTGTTTAATAGGAATTAATGTGTCTTTCAATAAGCAGTCAATAAAGACCCCCATTGAGTAAGTAGAACTGTTGTGTGCTGCTATAATGAGATGGTATGGTGGGTGAAAAACATTCTTATGCACTTTCGGAATTCTGAATGCAGTGGGGATGTAAGGGTGGTCATTAAACAAAAATCTAAAAGATTGTTCATTAATCACACCCTGAAATAAACTGTCTTCCAGGAATAGCATTAGGTTTTTATGGGCTATGCCTATTTCACCTCTGGAAACTATTCCATAGCGATCTGCATCATAGAGTGTGTTTGCTATATCATTCACATAGTCTTCTTTTTCCACCAAAACCACCCCACCCCCTTTATCAGGTCTCATCACCCTGTATCAATATGAGTCTCTTAGTTTTTTCAATTCTAAGGCTTCCTCTCATCTGAGGTTAAAAAATTTAATTTTATGCAGATAATAGGCTTGACAGATTTCCTTTGTACATATTCTTTCA
The DNA here is from genome assembly GCF_019279795.1 of Protopterus annectens. Taxonomy (NCBI): domain Eukaryota; kingdom Metazoa; phylum Chordata; order Ceratodontiformes; family Protopteridae; genus Protopterus; species Protopterus annectens. The sequence goes on from NC_056728.1 coordinate 1,741,075,702, forward strand.
AAATCCACTAAAGTAGGATGTATAGGTGGGTTGTATAAGCTCTTTCTCTTGAATCTATTACCTACTGAGGTTCTTCCTGCCTCTTGTTTAAACTGTAGTTGAAAATTCAACTTCCTAATATAAATTTTAAGTTCTGTGAGTGCATCCACTATATCCACTTTACTCCCAGGTACAAACTTAAACCCTTTACTAAAAAGTGAGAAATGTGCTGCAGTGATTTCCATGTCTGTGTAATTATAAACATGGAACCCTTGCGAACAAAGTAATTTCCCCTTAAATGGTGAAACACAAGGTTGTATCTTTGTACTTAAATTCAGTACCTGTTCCCCTTCCTGTTTTTCCAAAACTGTCTTTGCCCTTTGGGCCCTTGTCCCTAAAAAATTATTGTTGTTTTGGTTTCTGTTCTTATTCATAATTCTTTCTGACCTCCTTGGAAGAGGGAAATCTTGCTCAAAAACTTTGTCTGTCTCACCTTCATATAACTCAGTTTCATAGTTGTTAGACTCATTTCTCTCATCATAGTGGCCTATCCTAACTTCTGCATCTTGCCTATTCTGGTTAAAAATGGGGGAGGGGGGGTCATAATAACGTTTTGGAAGTGGGTATGCCTCGTTGTGCTGATAATCAAGTTCATCCCTCCTTAGTTCCCCTTGTTTCCTTAACACATTTTCTTTAACTTGTTGTTCAATTCTGTTAAAATATTTTAATAATATATCTGTTAAAATTTCACTTCAAAATTCATAAAACAATCATCCTCCACAATATTTTGATTTAACACATTAATTTCATCCATTAACTTTTGAATTTTACTACTGTTAATTTTAATAATGAAATGCCACAGCTCTAAGCCATGCCGGTCAAACATGGCTAAGAGTTCTTTAAGTTCTTCCTGCCCTGCTTTAACGCCATTTGGAAACATATACATATGCAATCCTTTAGGTACATTTTGGACCCGAATACATTCTGCCAAATAGGCATTGTCAATTTGTAGACTACGTACCTTGTTCATTTTAAGTTCAAATGTACGCAAACGTGTGTTAATGTCCGTTGGTCTGTTAACAGTCTCCTCTCTGTAAAAATTCAAGTCTCTATTAATCCATTGTTCAAACTGCGTGGTTCTGTTAGAATTAGTTTGCTTATTAAAGTTCCCCTGGCCACATGGAACACTGTTGGTTTGTGTTGAACAAGTTGGTCTTGGACTGACTACAGCAGCTTTTCCTGTTGACCTTAATCCACCAGAAGTCATTATCAGGTGCATGGGTTCATCTGCAGTAAGGTCTCTTGGGAACTGTAGTTTATCCAGAGTGGATTGCATCTGCTGGTATTGTGATGCCATTAGTTTTATGAGATGAGTTTGATTACCCTCATCATTAACTGATGAAACTCTAGCAATCCCTGCACTGGTGAAACTGGCGCAAATTTGTTCAAAGCAGTACTGCTGTTGGTATCCATAACAATGGTATCAATTAACCATTGTGTCAGGCTACCTCTCCTCCATAACTCCAAGATTTTACTGCAAACAGCAGCTCTGGTGGTTGCATTTCATTGAGCAAATTTTTACATTTCTGAATCATATCATCATATAGTTTACCTTCATTTCTATTCACCATTATTCTTATTTTAATAATGTTTCTCATTTACATAACAATATCCTGTAATTTGTATAGTATTTCATCCATAGCATTTCACTGTCTAATCCAGTCAGATTAAATGTGTGTCTAAATTACCCTCTCCCTATGCTTGACTCCTTCATGTAAATTTGCCTACCATGACATAATAAACATTTCCCCTAGAAATCATTTGCATTGAATCAAAGTTCCATAACTTTATAGAGTATTGCTAAGGTCTCACAAACTATGTTGGTTCAATTATTATTATTGCTGTCTTTCTAAATAAAAGCATACCAGTAAAGTTACTACCAGATGTATTTTATTGTTTCTCCCCAGTTCATACCATGTGGCATTTATAATTCACAATATCTTTCTTATGTTTTTTTTTTCTTTTTAAGTTTGCAACCTTCTCAGATTACAAGACCAGGGGCTGGTACCACACAAGCTATCAGTCACCATAAAGTCACAGACACTTTTTAAATCTCAATAATAAGTTCGATATCTGTCCAAAGGGTATCTTTCCAATGAAATAATAAATAAAATCCACTCACCAACTAAAATGTGATATGTATATAAGCCAAGTGATGCACATGTGATCATCTCTGTGTCACTGCTGGACAGAGACACAACAAACTAATGGGCACAGTATTTTTTCATATAAGGGGTGGCATAAGCCACAAAAATTTTGGGCTAGGCTTATAAATGCCTTAGGGCAGATAGCCTAGTATAAACCTATGAACCTATGAACCTATGTTATAACAACTTTGAAATCACTCCTTCAGTGACCAACCATCTTTCAGATGTATAGTTTTCTGTTAATATTTGCCAATTATCTCCCAGGATGAGGGTGGGGCTGAAATTTCATTGTATGACTACAGCCTTTTTACCCACTAACACTAATAATCACAATAGTGTCATCTTTTGTATATAACAACATTTCCATGGCTAGCCACCTATACAAAGCAAGATGGCATCGGGGACTATGGCCAGAAATTAAGTATGACTGCAGTCCTTTTTAGTGATTTTTAAGTGATAGACCCAAAATATATGTATCCATATTTCTTTCATGCCGGACATTCAACTGCAAAATTAAGAAAAAAAAAAGCAGAATGACTATATTGGAAATGACCTGGTGTATAAAAGTGTTTATGAGCTCTTTCCAGATGGAAATCCTGAATCATGCAGACTTACTTGCATATGCAAGGTTGAGACAAAGCCTGCTCCAAGTTTCTTAGTCTATATGATGATGTTATAAAACTTCCCTGCCTTTCACTGTCTTCATATCTATCTGCTGCTAAGTCAGGATGGCCTCTTTACTTATTTATCTAGCATTCACTAATTGGCCTAGTCCATAGACCCTTCAGAGCCACAACCCAGGTCACAAGAATAAGGCAAATACAAAAGGATATGGAAAATTTAGTGTAGTCAATAAGCATGTTTTTGGAGGTGGGTGGAAACGGAAGTACCTGGAGTGAGAAAATGCAAGACTTCACAAAGATGTCGAGCAGAGATCAGGACTGACTAAACCTTGGAGATGATCACTAAAAGTAAGTAATTCATTTTTGCACTGGTCCCAAGCCAAGGACTTTCTACCATCTAGTAACTATTGCTAGTATATGAGTGACGGAACTCACTGCAGCCACGTTTTTAGTTTTTTGCTGTGGTGAAATCCCAAACTACTTGAGTGATTTCTTCCTTTCTTCTATCTGGTGGCTAAACCCCAGTTCTAAAAGCACCCACTAGACATTTGAATTTCTACTGCACCACAGAGAAGAAAGTTTAACACCTGCTCTCCTCTCAGCCACTGCAAACTTAGAACATGTTCCACTAAAATATCCCTAAAAAGAGAAGATCTTTTCATCAGGCCTCATTCCTGGTCATTGGCAAACACAAGACAATTTTTATTGCACTTCCCTAAAATAAAGATCAAAATCTGGTAAACCAAGTCTCTTAGTCTAAACTGATAACATTGCTGCTACTTCTGATGCTGATAGTGCAAATAACAGGCTACCAAACCCCTGTAATAACAAACACCATCTCAACAACTAGTCTTTACTCATCCACATTCAACATCTCAGACCTTCTCTACATATCCCCAGAACTATAATCTGTCACTCCTATTGACCTTTTCATTCATAGGTACATAAAATATAAATCCATAACCCAAAAAGTGACCATAAAAATAAAATATATGCCTAAGTGATCCTGGCATCTCAGGAACTAAATTCAAGCTAAGTGGCAATATACACCTAAATCATAGCTCTCCTTTGCAATAACAGATCACACCCACTCACCCACCCTTGCCCCACAATAACATTCTCCACCCTCCCAGCCCCCTCAATTAGAAGTTCAAACCTTAGGAGTATGTGTAATAAACGAAAAGAACTATATGCACTAATGGCATTTTATTCCCCAGATATAACATTTAACATTAAAACCTAGAATTAAAGACAATGAAATATTAGACACAGGCTTTAATATGCTCAGGCTGGACAGAAAATATAAACATGGAGGCAGCATATCAATAATACATAAAGATAATATAGAAGTATCTTTTCATACTCATGACATTCCCAACTTTGACAAAACAGAAATTATTATCTCTTACCTCAAAAGTAACAGTAAAAGAACCATTGCAGCATTACTTATATCACCTAGTAACAGAACTACCATAGTCGAGGGTATACTACACTGGTTATCCCAAAATATACACCAAAAATATAATTTATGCATTTACTTACTTACTTATTTAATTTATTTATATGTTACCATTTGTTTACAGGTTAAGTCCGAATGGGCCATGGCAGGCCCATTTCCAGCAGAGGCCCAGGGAGAATAATTCCACAGTTAACAAATCTCACAAGATGTCATACCATATAATACAATACAATGCAATGCAGCACAATATCATTTACTGCTTTGCCTTGTATTGTAACTATGGTATGACATCTTGTGAGATTTGTTAACTGTGGAATTATTCTCCCTGGGCCTCTGCTGGAAATGGGCCTGCCATGGCCCATTCGGACTTAACCTGTAAACAAATGGCAACATATAAATAAGATGCAATAATTAGTATATAACAAAAAAGAATAGAAGGGATAGGCCCTATAAATCATTATATTCCAGAGTTACATTTCACTTTTACTAAGTAGCAATAACAATGTTAAGAACTTTCATTAGGTTAAAAGACAGGTGCAACAGAATGTGAAGGGCATTACCACTAGATAGAGTATTGTTTGGTAAGAATTTCTAGGGGTGGCTAAGCTATTATGACTTCTGAGGAAAGCTTAGAAACTTGGATAGTGCAAAAAGGCCAAAAGCATACTACAGATAGAGGACAGACGGATAGAGATGTAGCAACATTTAACCAGTAGAGCAGTGGCAGGAGCACAATTTGGAAACCAGCAGGTGGGTCTTAAGGTTTGCTCTGAAGTATTTTGGATTTATGAATTGTCTTGGGGGAGAGTATTCCAATATTTGGATACATACGAGGGATATATTGTTTCACCATGTTTATTGTTTGGTCTATTGACTTGGGCAAGATATGTGTCCTTAGAACTGAGAGCTATAGATAGGCAGCACCATAGCAGTACTGCCTTCAGTGCTGGAGATTTGTTTGGATGATGAACTATACTTTTGGCCAGTTTAAGATGACTGAATATTTGATAGTTGGGGAATTCCAAACAGTTTAGTTGGTTGAATGCTAGACAGTGAGGGGTTTTATTTGGAAGACGGGTTTCAGTTTGTTTTACTTTATTATAACATTGTTCTAGTTTTGTTAAAAGGGAAGAATTGACATTTGTTAGTAAGGGGAGGCATAGGAGACAGATGGCAATAGATATGAGAGGGCAGTGGTCTTTCTAGATTGCAAGGTGAGATATGGAGAAGCTTTGTAGAGGAAATCTAGTTTTATATGTTTTTACAGTATTTTAGATGTGTAGGTCAAATTTTAGATTATCGTCTATAGTAAACCCAAGTAATTTAGTATGTGACAGCCTCAAGTCTAATATTTTGTGCAGATAATATAGTGAAGGTATTTCAGTGATCAAAGTATTGCTTTGGGTAGAAAGTAGAATTTTTGTTTTGTCTGGGTTGAGGAAACTAGATTGGTTTAAAAAAGATTCAATGGAAGAGAAGGATTTGGTGCATAACAGTTTGTAGTAATGGTGTGCTTGAAGCTAAGCAGATTAAAGTGGAGTCATCTGTAGACTGTTTAGGGAGCCATTCCCCACTATACTATGGAGGCTGTTTATAAAAAATATTGAAGAGGAGAAGACCAAAGATTGAGCTATGAGGCACATTAATAGTTATGGGTAGGCAGAATGAGTAGCATGTTTGTCATTTGACATGTTTTGTCCTATCTAAGCAGTAGCTGTTAAACCATCTTAAGATAGAGATGACAAGACCGAGGATAGGTAATGTTTGTAGTAGTTTACAATGAGTGACTCTATCAAATGCTTTTGATAGATCAACTTGAATATGGAACATACTAGTTTACCTTCATTCCTTAGTTGATTTATTGTGTTTTGGAAGGAGAGAAGTATCGTAGTGGTGTATTGCAAAGGGTGAAAGACACATTGGGTGGGAGAGAGTAGTTTGTTATCTAGAAGATACTTTAGCAGCTTGGAATGTACACATCTTTCTAGGATTTTTGACAAGGGGATAGTATGGCTATTGGATGATAGTTGGATAATTCAGCTGACTTACCTTCTTTATGCAGTGAGATAATATATGTTTTTTCCATAGTTTGGGTGCTTATTTTTTTGAAAAAGGACCTATTGATTAGTATCAACATTGAGTAGATCATGGCATCTGTGACAAATTTTAGGTATTCAGCAAGAAGAAGATGGTTGGTTGTGATAACAGATTTTGTATTATTTTAATTTGGAATGGTTGAAGAGAAAATATTAAGTTATTATTCTGAATGAGCTGAAGGGCATCCAATGAGTCATCTGTTAGATCCTTTAGTGCTGTAGATATTACTTGGATGAAGTGGGAGTTGAATTGTTGAGCAGTGGTTTGGTTTCTTTCATTTGTTAGGGAATCTGGTTCTGAAGTTTTTCTAGATTTAAGGAGTTTGTTTATGGCTACCCAATAACCTTTTGGTTTAGAAAGGTTATTATTCTGGAGCTGGGTGAGGAGAGCTTTTTTTTTTTGGTTAAATTTGGATGACTTTCTTGAGGAGATTCCTCAGCTGTCTATACGTCTGGTAGGAGGTTTCAGTTCTGACATGATGTCATTGTTTTCATGGTTTAACTCTGTCTTACATTACTTATTTAGTGTTTATAGTAAAACAAGGGTTTGAATTAGATCTGATATGAACTTTTTCTTAGTGGAGCCTACCTTTTGAGAACTGATAGAAGTTAAAAATGTAATTTTTTAACTGTTTCATCATAAGGTGAGGTTTTTAGGGAAGAAAAGTCAGTTTGCCTTTGTATAGGTAAAGGAAGTTAAATAGAAAGGTTTATGGTTTTGAACTAGGTTGTATGAGATTATCAGTACTACACATGCATATATAATAAAAACAACACATTTGGTGGTTCAGTCTTTTAATATTACATACTTCTAGCACCTTGCAGTATTGTGTGTTAATTCTTTACTTCCTGTCAAGGCATTTTATGTCAAGCCACGAGATGTGTGTAATATTAAAAATTGTTTGCGCCATCAAATTTTTTATTTTTATTAGGTTGTATGATGCGTTTTTATAGCTTTTGGTGCTTTGTTGGATAGCATATGTGGGATTATCATCAGTTAGGAAGTCCAGAAGTGAGCCTATAGCTGATGTTTTGTTAGGGGCATTGCTTAATATCCAGTCAAGAACTGTATTCTTGTTAGTCTTTTTATTGTATCTGATGGGAGAATTAATCAGTTGAGTAAAGTTATATAGACTGATGGTGTTACATTTTGACTAGTCCAATTACTGTTAAAATCATACAGAATGATAGTTTTTTAGGTAACATTATTTGTCGTCTGTGATGGTGTATCTTCAGTTATGGAAGAATCGGTATTTGGTGAGATGTAGATAGCAATTTAACATAATGACTTGTTTGCATTAAACTTTAGGAAGCTAGACAAAAGTAGAGCTTTGTCAAATTTGGGCACTGTATGAGGGTAGATATAGAGCTCTAAAGTGTAGCATAAATAATACCTTCTCCACCACCTTAATGAGTGACTTAAATATTGATAGGCAAACCTGCAGGTCAGTAGCCCCCTCTAACTCACTAAATCTGTTTGGTTTCTCCCAATTAATACATACCATTACAAAAATAAACAAAAAAAAACAAATAGGTAATCTGTACTGTACTGTACTGAATTCATACCAACAAAACCAGTACTATAACTCTTCTGAATGCTTACGTAAGTGTTAGTGACCATCTCCTGACACATGTACAGAGACAATGGCAAGACTTAAATAAGCCAGTATATACACCGACTAACTTTAGCAAAGACACCTTCATCTCCTCCCTTTAGATCTGTAACTGGAATCCACTAAACACATTGCCCTTAGATGATGATGTCTGTCATTTTAACAACACTTTCCTTAATATTCTAAATGTAATGGTACCAGATACATCAAAAAGAGTCAGATCAACCCTAATACCTTGGCTGACCAAGGAAAATAAGCAGCTGAGAGATAAAGTCTGAAAACTGCGATATACACACAAAACACAAGATACTTTCCAAACATTCAGACAACTTAGAAACCTATCTAAAATACAGATTATAAATTGCAAAAGGTCCTGTCACTTAAAGCTCCAAGAGAAACCCCCAAACAACCTCACATATTTTGATCAACTATCAAAAATCATCTCCAAGCCTACCAGTCTTCCACCTGCATCACCATAACTAATAACAACAAGGATGGCATCCCAACCAAATTTAATTCATACTTTACAAACACTATTCTTTCTATAATCAAAGAAAATATCCCTCCACACCCCCTCCAAAACCTACCACGATTAAACAACAAAACAGAGAGCTTCACTTTTCAACCTGTACAAACGTGCACTATTATAAAATGTTACATAATCTAAAATCAGCAACCTTAGCTGCTGATATCCTGCCAGCTGAATATTTAAAACTAGCAGCAGATGCTCTGACACTCCCCACCTCCATATAAATAAACCAGTCAGTAATAGAAAACCGTGCCTCAACCATCTGGAAAATGTCATACAGTACTCCATTGCACAAAGGTGACATCTGTACTGGTTTCTTAAATTACAGACCCATTGAAATCTTATTACCAACATCAAAAATCTTGGAAAGATGTGTCCACACCCAGCTCATCAATCACATCCTAGTAACAATCTCTTATTTAAAACATAACACAGCTTCAATCACAGCCAAAGCATAACTACTGCCTTCCTTAGCTTTACCAATACCATAAATCAAAATAGGAATCAAGGTAAACTAATCTCATTCCTCTGCATTAATCTATCAAAAACCTTTAATATAGTCTCCCACCAAAATCTCTTTCTTGAACTCACATCACTTGGTCTGAGTCAATCTTCCTAGTCGTGGTGTCACAGCTACCTGTACATCAGACATAATGGTGCCAAGAACTTTTATCATCTCTCCCAGTCACATTTTGAGTCCCTCAAGGATAAATAGTGGGTCTACTCCTATTCAATATGTTCACTGACAATCTTCTTACTACAAGTAAACTTGCCACCACTGTAAAATAAACAGATGAGTCTACATTTATCTGCTTCTGCCCTAACTGTCCCAGAACTTCAGGAAATCACTCTACTCTCCTTCCAGCGACATAATCTTGGCTAGGTAATTCCCACTTACTCCTAAACTTAAATAAAACCAAGTTAATGCTCGTTACCCCTACAAATACAGCAACCTAAAACATACCTTCCCTATATAATCAGCCAACAGCACTGAAACTGAAACAGTGCCTCAAACTAAGCTACTGGGAGTCCAAATTGATGACCAACTAAAACTTGAACAGCAACTTTATCAAGACATCAAAATAGCACACATTAAACGTGGCTCCCTCTATAGGGTTAAGCAATATCACACAGTTAATGCCAGAAAATCTATTGCCTGATCACACCTACTCTCATCTCTTCTGTACAAAGAAATTAGAAACATGCTATAACAAAGTAAATAAATTTGCTGCAAACTCCATATACATGGCTCATCATTACACAAGCTTAAGAGAGCTACACTGGCTAGAATTTCACAAATATTTATCCTATTACCAATTAGTTGTGGTACATAAACTTATCTATATGACAGAAAAATGGCCTGCACTTCAAATCATACTGCAATACTACTCCTGCACCAGAGATCTGTGCTTTAACAGCAAATCCTTCCTATTAACCACCAACAATGGAGGGGATGCCTTATACTCCAATTACATCTCAAAATTATGGAATTCCACCCTTCTCACATTCAAACTGACAGACAAATTAATAAGTTTCAAAACCAGCTTAAACAGGTGCTAAACAACACCAGTCTTTGTACGTGTTCTATACCTAGATGACCTATTTTAGATAACTATCACAATAGCTGGGCTGCATCCCTGCGAACATCCTTGAGAGACCCTTTCTGCAGAGAATATTTGTATCAATCTTCCCCATCCTCTTTTTGCCTCTATTTTACCATACAACTCTTCTTTCTCCTTCCTTCACATTATCCCTATCCACTTTTTCAGTTTGATTAACTAACCCCCATGGGAATTATTCTTTAAGTATATTATAATTTACTCCTCCCACAAAAAACAACCCAGGCACTTGCCCAGTAGAATCTGTTTTGAATTAGAAGTGAAGGAAGCAATACTAAAGCCACAGGCTTAATTAAAGTAATTTAATGGTGACGCAAAGTACAAAACATTAAGTGCTTTCGTCCCTTGTTACAAACAGGACTACGTCAGAACAAATAAGCATCCTCCACAGTGCAATTAAATACTAAAATACTTAATAATTAATTAATTAATTGACTAACCAATCAGAACACTGGACATATTTAAATTAAAATAATATATAAAATACATTTATAGCATTACTGTTCTAAAAAATTGGTAGAAACATTCTAAAAAAATATATACTAAAAACATACTACAGCTTAACTGTTCTTAATTTTAATACACTATTTATAGACAACATATAACATATACCCATTATAATTTACTTCTTCCTTTTCTTATTTCTGTTTTGCTAAATACTTTTAATTCCTAAGAATATATTGCTTTTCCATTCCACCATGTATGTATAAACAATATTTATACCTATCAGTTTCCATATCTGTATGTGTTACTGCAATTCAGCTGCACAAACCAAATTAATACTATGTGACACAGTTCAGAAATATATGCTACAAGTTCATGTAAGAATATTTAATGTTAGCCATATTATCATGCAAATGTATATTCTGCTGTTTTAACAATATGTTAAATGACCCTATTTCTTAGTTACAATTTTTGTAAATATTAACTTTATATAAAGCATTTCTATATTTTATGCTACAAATTTATGTAATGATGTTGATCCTGTGGAGCTTTTCTTCCCAGGCCTCCTTTCAAAATGAAATTATCCACCCAGATGGGCTTTCCAGGTCAACAAAAACAAATAATAATAATAATAATAATAATAACCCAACCTATTTCCGTTGGAAGTCTTATCACATAATCCCTATAGTTTTTTCCCATTCCAAGTTAAAGAACCATTTCAATCCTTAAGAAATAATGAATAAATCCAGATAACTTAACATGAGCAGCTTGGATCCAATATAAAGCCAGGATAAAAAATAAACAGACAAACTATCTGAGATTCTGAAACACATCCAAGAGATTTTTTACACATTGGTTAGGAGTTGAAGCCAAAAAATATTTTCCCAGAGGTTGTAAATAAAGTACAGATAATAACAGAGATGATGAACACCCCTCCCTGTTGACATGATTCAAATGAAAATCAAAAGTTTTCATGAAAAGTTTGCCTTACCTAATCCATGGTCAGTAATTATATATTACTTCTAATTAGAATAACTGGTATCATACCATAGATAACTTGAGGGAATCCATGCATGGGATAAAGTATTTAGGTGCTGCATCTGTCCATTAGTAGTACAGGGGTCAGTCTTGGGGTAAACGTTGTGTTTCCCATCTATAGATCCAAGTTTTACTTGAATATGGACAGCGATGAACTTTGTTTTATGTGAATGGGCAGTAGTATCCTCGGTGAGATATACCTGGCCCTCCAAATCATTCTGTCCATGTTGTAGAAGAGGTTTAGATCCTTAGACCAATTGTTTTTGATGATATTTGACTTGCTGATATGCAGTAAGTCCATTGGTTTTGGGCTAGAGGATACTAGTCATGAAGAAACATGATTCAAAACTTCATTCAAAAAAATTCATGATGCAAAACATGATGAAGACTGAGTCTTAAATCTAATGCAGATTAGGCATAAATCTTCTCTCTCTCTCTTTCTCTTTACCTGATTATCAAGCCATTCACATTTCAAAATTATATAGCCAATATCACAAAACAGTTGAAAATGCTGTCAACAAAACAGAACCACAAAACTGAGAAAAAGCCCCATACAAGAAAAATCAGAGCAAATCTGGGCCAAACATCCAGTCTTTATATGTTTCCTCCCACTGACAGAACCAGTCCCCACTGGCATCCACCGACAAGAAAACTATCTTGATACTAAACAAATTTACTTACTGACTTCAAAAGATAAAACGTGTATGTATAAATGCTGGGCCATCATCAGACACTTTAAGAAATATAATTACAATCTGCCCTACAACTTTTCAAGAAATAACTAAGCTCCTTTCATAATACATTTTTGGCAACATGATATTGCATAGTATATCAAAAAATACAAAAAACAAACAAAAAAATATGTTTAAAAATCATTGAATTCAAGATATAAGAATTTGTGAGAGCAAATTAAAGTATTCAAATGCGTAATATGGGATATATGTGCAGACTACATGTAAAACATTCAACAAAATTAAACCATAAAACATTTTAGAACAAAACTGAAACATCATGATAAGAAATCAAAATCTAGACTGATTTCCATGACAGGTATATCTGTCATATAATCTTATGTAGAATTTGGGCCAACAAAGGTAAAACCAAACACACAAAAGGATATACCAGAAGAAGCCCATCCTTGACTGATTAACACAACTTCATATTGGTAAAGTGTCTAACATATACCTAATGAAAGCTGATAAATATCTGCAGACTTTGCTCCACTATACTCATGGCATGTTTTCACTACTACAGCTTTGTGAAGCATCCCAGCAAAAAAAGTTGGAATATTCCTAAATGTCATCCTTCTGAACAGCTAGGCCTATATTTTTTTCAGATATTTCACCAGACTGAGCCTCAAATCATCCCACATCACCCAAAAAAGAAAATATCTGTGTCCATGTAGTACTAGCTGCATGTGTAGCAAATCCATCTCTCCCTCAGGCCTTACTTGTCCTCATAGTCAACAATTCATATAATTACACTGAGCAATGAGCAAGCTTAAAGCAACATGTGACTACAATTTACAGGACAGTGCTTTCCTGGTAGAAACAAATCTAAAACAAAGGACAATATCATTACACATGCACAACTAGACCCAAAATCTAACTGCACAGCTGTGAAAAAAGATAAGTAAACCCAGTAAATTAGGATAAAAGGAGAAAAGTTGTAAAAGGCAAGAGTGAAAAAAGGGAAACAGGAAGGGAAGGGGAGGATGGTAAATAAAAGAAAAAAAAACAGTCAAGGCTGAAAAGCTCACCACTGAGTCAACATGATTGTAATAAACCAGGCTTGCAAATATTACAACCATGATAATTGCACTTGTGTATCTCACATTGTGTAATTAGTCATGCGTGATGAGGAGCAACAATGTCCCAGGAATAGTGTAAGCAATGCCTGTGGGCCAGTGGAAAATCCTCTTACATCAGAGGTAATGCCAAGGAAGGTTCTGCCTTCTCCATAGAGTCCACTTACCTTCTGAATAACATGAATGGTTCCACAACCTTGGTCTTGCTGTCAGAACATTTTGCAATTCTCACCACTGTTTCTCTGTCAGATTCACTCTATATGGCATTAAGTGGGTTGATACACCCTCAGAGATCTCATTATTTCCCAGGCTTTAAAAAGAGTTTTTGCTCATAAGAGAGGGAATATCTCCAGATAAATATTACATTATAAGAATGATCTGGTTCATTTTTAAGGGTGTTGCTAGAGAGAGCCATGTTGTAAAAGATATGAGTCTTTAAATTTTAAAATTGTGTTACAACTTACAGTAGTAAAAAAAAAAAAACTTTTTTCTCAACATAGAAAATGCAAAATGTATCAAAACAGGAAGTTCTGTAGACTTTAAGAGCTCATTTGATTAACTATATTCTGAGAGACCTACCATTTCTGCCAATATTAATGTGATAACTAGAGGACAACAATTTGCTAATACATTCTTGTGTAATTTAACTAAATTAGTATTCCTATCTTTAGCCTCATCTCCTGTGTTAATCAGTTTTACCTCTATAGCTTTCAGTGCAATCTCAGTAATCACCAACTAGTATTTAGTGTCTACCATCTCTCCACATAGCAAGTACAAAGTGTTATGTTCAGTCAAGACTTTGTTAACTTCACTTTCTCCAGGTGTAGATTTAGCTATGACTTCTTCAAGTCGAGCATTCTTAACTAGCTTAGTCATAATAGAAGCCTCTGTGACTTGCTGAGTTATGTTAACTGTACTGTTATCTCATTTTATTTATTTATATGTTACGTAGATAGGTGGACTTAACCCTAGACCCTTTTGAGCCAAAAGCCAGGCACAATGGTAGTTAAAACCATATAGAAGAGTTCAGAATAATTCAAAACAATACAATCAATGTAGGACATAACATACAATGTGATAAAGCATTTTCAAAAAAAAATTAAGAAAATGTTCAAATAAAGACAATCCTTGTATTCTGATATTTGTCTAAGGTTCTGCTTAAGGTAGTCCCAGATAGCTAGTATAATCTAAATAATACTCCTTTCACTGGTACAATGATGACTAGTCAAGCTGTTATCTACTTGTGTATGGAGGCCACATGGGGACGTTTTTGCTATTACTTTGTTTTTGCAGGTGGGGCAGTATTATCCAAAGAAGAGTTTAACAATGAGTGTACAAATCAGTTTAAAAGTTTTTAAAGTTAAATGATGACAGTGTCACCATGTTTTTCCTCATCTGTAAATCTTAATGTTTATCTGAATGCAAATCTTTAGCTTTTTAATGCTCTACCTTTTATTCATTGGCTTGAAAATAATGCTGGTTATATACATAACAATATTGCGAAGAGATACAGATGCAGCTGCTTTATTCCATCGTACTTTATTTAACTACTGATATATCACTGCTGCAGATCTCTGTGGATTGTCTGTTATCCCATGCTACTATATCTAGAACTCCACATAAAACATGTAGTCAAAGCCATATACCTTAAAAGTAAACTAAAACCAGTTGAGAGTCTCCACAAATAATGCTAGAAAAGTAAGGACTTTGAATGTGATCCATCTAAAACGTCCAGGAAACTGGATAAAATATTGGATTGCTCCCTGACTGACAATATCAGAGATCTACTCTTAGGCCAGATTGCACACCTTCTGAACCTTCCCTAAGTCAGATACAGGTAAACCAAGATAACCAGCCTTCTGATGACTTAATGGTCCCTCTTTTTTATTTTAAGGAATGCTCTTTAGAAAATTTTATAACATAATCTCAAATCATGACATTATAATCTGCATAAACAAAGCCCAGCTTCCTCCTACTTTCCTTAAAATGCTTATTCTTGTAATGGTTAAGCCATATACTCATATTTTAACCCTTGTGTAGCTGTCTATAATATAGCTTGATGCTTTAATGGTGCTACTGCTTGGACTCTGGTAAAGGTCTGTTCTCAAATGTCTATTGCCTTTCAAATCTCTGCCCCTTAATGAAGCTCATAAAAGAGATAGTCAATGAATAAGTCTTTAAATGTGTGAAAAAGTATGAGAAAGTATCCCATAAGCCGCATGCTTCAGAAAGTTTATAGTACACCTACAACTATATGCAATTATATTGACATCATACTTAGAAGCATTAAAAAGGACTTGGTATGAGAGCTATATTTATGGTTCTAAGAAGGGCATTTGATGCTGTGGTCCATACAATCCTAATTAGGAAAGACAAACACACCTCTTATCTGTATGAATTCCTCAGTAAATACCGGTTTTGAGTGCAAAATATTGGGGTGCCACCAATTCCCGACTGGCTCCTTTAATTTCCGAATTTCCCGTTTTTTTTTTTTTGGACAAATTTGTTCCTGATGTCATGAGGAAGAATCAGTGTACAGAACTGCTTATCTTTACCAATATGCCTCACTCTTATGGGCAGAAATGTTCCTTACTCAAAAGATGAAAAGGAGCATATTAAAAGCTATGAACAGAGAAAGGAGAGAGTGACACTATAAAGTGTCAGTAAGAGGAAAAGAGGCATAGTCAAACTAGGAATTTATGTACAGGTAGAATTTAAGTTATCAAGCAGTAAAAAGCAGCAGTTCAAACCAAAGATATGACCAAAAACATGGAATAATGTAAAAATAATAAAATTTACTCCCCAAAACTGCACAGGTACACAGATTAAGAGCACGCTTTTGTAAAACCTTCATCAGAATCATAACAGTTCAAACCAACACCACATTTTAAATACCTCTTATCCAATCAAACTTAGTACTCAATTAACAACAATTAACGTATCCCATTCTTTTAAAGACACATAAATACATTTCATATCCACATAACATCCATATATACCTCAAGGTTAAACCTTGCTAAATTGTTTTAAAGGATATAAGATTTTAATCTAAGTATACTAGAAATAGATAAACTATCAATGAGACCGGGTGGAACTGTGGCATTCAATTTTAATTGCCAGGACAACTTCTTGGCTTCCAATATATCTTCCCACAGGCCCCCCCTGGTAATCACTAGGCACATACTCCAAAACAAAAACTCCAAAAGCATGGTCCAGATAGTTGGCAATATGTCTAGCAAGGGCATTTTTCAAATCCCCCTTCCTCCTATCTAAACTATACTCATACAACCTCTCTTTAAATTTCCTTTTAGTCTTTCCTATATAAAACTGTTGACATTTAAGACACTTGCCCACATGGTATTACAGGTGTTATGAGATATGGGCTTAAAAATCTTATAATTAACCTTAATTCGGTCTCCTTCCAACACCATCCAACATTGGAGACAATTGGTACACCTGTATGTACCCCATTTTTATAAGCGTTAATAGGCCCATAATCAATGGTAGAATGCTCAAACATATTTTTCAGGTTCTACCCTTTCTAAATACTATAGGAGATTTTATCTCAACCACATTGGCCATGTCTTTAAACAAAGAAAAAATATTCCAATATTTATAAATAATATCTTTAATAATACCAGCTTCATTGCAAAATTGGGTTATAAATGCTTCCTTAAGATCCACCCTATTTTTTCCACTATTTTTATGGAATCCAAATTCCCCCTTTACCAAATTCTCTTTAATAAGCGGGACAATGCCCCCCCTATTTCTTCTCTCTTGAATTTTATTCATATGATAAGTTACCAACCTCTAAGGATAGCTTCTCCCTTGAAACATACCTCTAATTGTTTTACATTCTTTTCCAAATTCATTCGAATTCAACACCATTCTAGCGAGCCATATGTACTGGCCCTTAACTATTCCAACTTTTTGGTAATGGGGATGGTTACTTTCAAAGTGTAAAATGCTGTTACTATACGCAGGTTTACGATATACCGTACTAACCCATCTACGATTAACCACATCTTTATAAATAGTAATGTCCAAATAATTAATAGAAAAAATGTCCACTTGGTGGGTAAATTTCAAAAAAGATTTGGAATTATTCAAAAAAGAAATAAAACCTTCTATCTCATCTACAGGTTTGTCCCACACCACAAAGATGTCATCCAAAAACCGTAGAAATAAATTCCAAGGCTTCACCCCATACTGGGGAAAAAGCATGTGTCTCTTCAACTTGAAGAAGGATAATATTTGCAAAGATGGGGGCACAAGCCACCCCCATCGCAACCCCCTACCTTTGTCTAAAATATTGCCCATCAATGAACACAAAATTATATTTAAGAACCACCTCCATACAAACCACCAAAACATTGATAGTATTATTGTCTAATGATGTGCATTCAACTAGAAAATCATGAAACCACTCTAACCCCACAGAGTGGGGAATAACATTGTATAATTCAACTACATCAATAATTATAAAGGCACATTTTTTCTGAAAATTCCACATTCCTCATTTTATTTAAAAAATCCCATGGGTCTTTACATATATGTTCAAAGGGATCTAGACAATTATTCAAAACCAAATCTACATATTCGCCAAGGAGGTGAGTTTTGGATTTTGTTCCACTAACAATGGGCCTCATAGGTGGATCCCTTATACACTTATGAATTTTGGGTATCCCAGAAATCACTGGCACAGCTGGATACTTGACATGGAAAAACCCAAACAATTCATACGATATTTCCTGCTCATCCAGCATATCCTGTAAATAATAATCTATACACTGAAATGCCAGTTTAATAACTTTCAATGAGGTTTCTTCATACAGCTCACTTTGGTTAACATGTACTAACATCTTGTTAATGTAATCATCCTTCCCCATAATTACAACCCCTCCCCCCTTGTTGGGTTTCATAACCCTAAGTTGTTTATTGCTAGAAAGTTTTCTTAGTAGAGCAAACTCGTGGGCATTCATATTTTTATATACATCCGACTTGTTATAATTTAAATTCCTAAAATCATATTCCACTAACTTTTCAAACATAATAAGCAGTAAAGACAAAGGAGGGTTGAAAGTACTACTTCGCTTAAAAGCATTAACCACACTTTGAACTTCCCCATGGAACATCAATTTCAAACACATTTTTTTTAAGAAATAATTTTAAATCCACTAGCAAATTCTCAATTTTAAAGCTAGTTGCAAGTACGAACAATTTCCACCTACTAAACAAATTGGCATGCTCCATACAACACTTAAAATCGCTATAGTTATACAACGTAAAATCCCCTGAACAATTTTGAATCATTTCCATAGAAACATTGGAAGCAACAGAGGGAAAACCCTTAACAACAGTACCTTGTGTTTCACTTTCAATGAAAGCTTCACAAAAGTGCACCTCTGCTCCCAGTTCTTGTGGAAGTGAAACTTCCCCTGATGATAATTCCCTTGCTGGTAATTCCTGTTGTTGTATGGGGCATAATTGCCCCTGTTCCTTTGATTTTCCAAGCGTTTGGACCTCCGAGGCCCACTCGCTATGTCCCCCTCTAAAGGGACTTCTGATTACTCAGCCGCAGTCCGGACACCCTGACTTTTTTCCATTAATATATGCAACAAAAAATGTACTTTTATTTCATTTTTTTTTTAATAAGCTGACAAAACTGGGGACCTAAATGAACAACAGAGATGCAAGAGAGAAAAATAAAAGGATAATCAGGTATGTTATATAAAATTAAATAAACATATCTGATTATCCTTTCATTTCCTCTATCCCATCTCTCCTCTATGTTACAAGCCTCCTGATTAGTTTTTCTTTCTTTTTTTGTTTTTAGTTAAAAAAAGGCAGCTGAGATATTCCTTTCTTTGTTGCTTCTTCACACAGCACTGGTGTACTGCAAAACCATAGGAATGCAGGTCCCATACCCATGTGCAGTGCATCAGCAATGCTCCAGGATATCAAGGGAAAAGCAGAAGACCACCATGGAGCCGTTATATAAAGACATTATTTAAGAAAAGTAAGTAATTTTTTTTCTTAAATAATGTCATTGTATAATAGCAATAACCAACTCCATGATGTGGTATATTGAAGATTACCCACGGTTGCCTTTATTTAATCACTCAGACTTCGCCCTTGTGATTAAACCACACCAACCATGGGTAAATCAGTTATACCACACTGACATCATTGATTATTGCTATAATAGATAATAGCTGTTAGAATGCTCAGTACAAGGTGTTAGGTTAACCATTAATTTAATAAGTTAATGAGTGATAATGCAAGTCAATATTCTGTTAAAAAACTGTGCCGAAAGATAATATTTGGCATGATGCTCCATGCAGGTTATTGGGGCAGCTAGTCATATAATAAGACTGTGAAAGAGTAACTGCAGCAGCACTTGTATTTACCTCCTGAAATCAACATCTGCATAAAACACTTGCTAACAACAGAAGCTCAGTAATCCAGCACTGTAGCTTTGACAAGCTATACCATGCTCCTCTTTAAGCATGACTTATATAAGCTACATACATTGAGAGGAAATAAATAACACCCTCTTCACCGAAATATAAGTTGTGCTAGTTTCACTGCATTACTATTAAAATATATAACACTGTCAACAGGGCTAGATGTTGAACTCCTTTCTATCATGGCTCATGATGGGGTCTGAGCTGACTTAGTTGTCTAACTTAGAACCTACAGACTTGACTGCCAAAATTATAGGTATATCTACACTGGACAGCTGCTCATACATAGTTTTTTTTTTCTGCACTTTCTGCTTTCATCATTATGAGCAAGATGTTTCTCCTACTATCATAGCTCTCACAATGCAGTTTAAATTCATTGATGGCAAGGTCCTTCCAGTTCATAATAAATGTGTTTATATTCTTAAGAAACCCATTCAGAGGGTCATTATAGTGTTTACTCGGACCACACTAAGATTTTATCTGGAAGAATAAAATATTGTGGAAGAAATCAATACACTGCAACCATATCTACTGACAATTTTAGTGGACTTGAGATCTGAAGAGTTTTGCACCATTGTGCCTGATAACTGCTTTGAAAAGAAAATGTGTTTTAGTGCAGTGATCTTCCAGACTCGTGCAGCTACTTCAGCATGCATGGTATCTGCCTGTTATTTATAGGTGATACTGAAAATTAGTCAAGTTGTACAGCTATAGTGGAGGTAGGGCTGGTAGCCATAGCTCATAGCTGAATTGTGGTGTCCTTCCATGGGTCATAGACAGAAACAAAAATAAGATAAAGCATTTCATGAAGGGTAGTTGATCAGATCCTATTCAAAAACACTTCATTAGCATGGGAGATATGGATGACCCAAATGAGGATGCCTGCCATGACAAAAATAATCTCAGATACTTAACTGTTAAAAACATTTTTTTTAATGCTTACATGGATGTGTCAATCACATACAAGCTTTGCTCAATGTAGTAAATAGACGTCTATTGTGTATTTGGGTGCTTCCAGAACTGTTACAACCAATGCATCGAGAATGATGGAGTTTTCAGGGTGCTACAAAACTTTGTGCAGCTTAGGATCACTGCATTTATAGAAACAAATGTTATAAGATATGCTGTAATGAATCACCAGGTGAAACCGAAGCCTTGCATCATATTCCACTGAAAAATGAAAGGTTAAGAGCAGCCAGTAAAAGGACCAGGCCAGGGATGAGTAACAAGTGATTAAATTATAACTACTACTGAGTGGTAACTGAAGATAACAAAAACAAATGTATTGTCTTCGAGAAACACAGCCTCTGAAATAATAGCGGAACGTTGCACTTAACATCCATTAACTATGCATCCTGTTTTATTCATTGACAGAAAGTAGTCAAAGTGGACTAAATGAAGCCTGCTATTAAACATGTGAGAGCACACCATACTGTTTCTTGAATCCTGGTGGGTACTATTAACTCTAATTTCTGCATTTGTTAAAATTTCAGGATGGACCTAGGCCTGAATCTAGCAATACAAGACCAGTGAAAATGATTATCAAAGAAAAGTCTGCTTAGTTCAAGGTTGCCATACACATCTGTATGAATTAAGAAAAGAAAACTGTCAACCCTGTGTCATTTTTCTAAGAACCCAAAGAATTTCTTCAGAACTGAATTTTAGTTACTCTCATCCTTCATTGCACTAATCAGACTTTAACTTTTCCTGCCACAAAGTGACCTTGGGACCTTTATGCATCCCAGTGCATTCCTTCCCTTGGGTACAGATGAGAGAGGGCACAAATATTCATGAAGCCCAAGAAAACAGCCAGGCCAAAATAAAGTATACCTCTGTAACACTGATTCACAGGAAATCTATACAAGGATAAATTTCAGGAGAACATCGCTACCCTAAAAGCTAATATCAGCACTGCTGATCATTTCTTAGCTAACATTCTGTCAGATGTGCTTAGCATGTAAAGAAAGTGAAGCCTCCTGATAGGTAATGTTTTCCTAGACAACTGTACAGCTTCGACATAAAAGAAATACAAACATTGATTCACTTAAGAAAGCAGACATCACATGATATATCTTTCAAATGGGCAACTTTTTGATGCTGTATTAATAGCTTTTAAGAGGTAAAAACAGAAAATCTGAAAGCAGACGATTAATCTTCATTACAGAGAATGAGAATCGTGTTTTTATTTAAGAAATGATATTGTTTCAGATGACTGAATTATGAGCATTAAGTAAATGTACCCAAATGTTTAAAAAATAAAAGGGCCGTTTTAATTACTTGTCTGGATTAGAGGATGTAATCATGCAGAGCCTAAAACCGATCTTGTAAAGGTGATTGATGCATGTGCTGAATATAACTAATAATGGAATCGTGTGTTATTAAAGTCAGCTAACTGTTGCTGTTTTTGTGCTGGGAAGTATCTTGTTTTGCAAGCCAGTGCAATTGTAGGGAAAAGAATCACACCAAAGTACTGGATTGTTCAAAAATGTCATGCATGCATAAAAGTTTCTAGTTTGATTTTTCATCATGAATTTCAAGAAAAAAGGGTAAAAATAAATGATAGCAGAGAAAGTCTTATAGATGTTTCTGAGAAGGAATGTGAAGTCAGAAATTTCTAAAATATTCAAGCAAAGCTTGTTACACCTACAATATTAGCAAATATTGAAAAAAGAAAAGGAAGAACTAAAAGCAATAAATAGTTTAGAAGTTTTTCTAAACAGAGAATAAAGTGAAGCAGATTGCAGTTCAATATGACAAAGAATGAGTAAAAGAAAAGGGAAATTACAGCAAAGGATCTTTTGAAATACAACATAAGTGCAGCAGGTTTAAAAACCTTAATGATAAATGCTAATACCATAAAGATTTTCATGAGGAAGCAAACACCCCAGGAGATGCTGAAGAAAGAAATAAAATATACTGTGATTAGAGGATCCTAAATCTGTGAGTGATTAGATAGCAAGAGGCAAAGATGAATGTTCTGGAATTCTGATTAAGGCAGGAAGGATAAGATGCTTAAACTGTACAATATATAAATTCCACAGTGGTGCAGCAGTAGCATTGTTGCCTCACAGCAAGAGGTTCTCCCATTCGATTCCTGGCTGGAGTGCGGGGAGTGCCTTCTGTGTGGAGTCTGCATGTCCTCTCTGCGGTTGGGTGGGCGTTTGAAAGACATGCGTAAATGGGCATGCCTTCGTTAAAGGTTGAACATCGAGCTGGCACCTCAGCTTTTATGAAAATCAACTGACAATCATTAGTGGACCAGAGTTCTGCTGTGGCGACCCTTAACCAGGAAAAGCCGAAAGACAACAACAACCTGAGGTTGGAAGTGTCATATGCTAAGGCTTTCAGGTAAGGAACAGGCATGATGTTATGCATCACTAGGAAAAACTGTGGATGGAATTGTTCCTAAAGGTAGAATTGTACTTATTACTTACCACCTATTAATTTCAACTGTAAGATTAAATATGTAGGTGTGTGTGTGTGTGTGTGTGTGTGTGTGTGTGTGTGTGTGTGTGTGTGTGTGTGTGTGTGTGTGTGTGTAGGGGGTAAGAAGAAAGAATTGAAGAGATGGCAAAAAGGGCAGAAACATTTTGAAATTTACAGAGTATAGCAAATAAGGAGTTTACATATAAGAGGTGAATATTTTAGTAAGAATACAGAATTTGGGAAGGGCTATATATTGTGTTAAGGTACCAAATAACTTTCACATGAGACAGTTTAGCAGAAAATTACAATCTATTTTATTTCACAGGGAAACACGCACATGGGAGATAAGGAAATAAAGGTCCTGTCTCCTGGAAGTACAGAATGCATGATGCTTTATAATTCCCTTCATTAAAAGCAACATTATTTTTACAATCATAGAACAACCGCCCACTGACCAATTCAAAATGAACCACTACAGCAGTAACTTTGCTAAGATCGCTTGACAGCTTGTTTGTAATATTCCATCTTAGGCACAAGTTCTGAATTCCATGGTAGCACTTTCTATTCAGAACAAGTCTTATACTTTAGTAATACTTTTCTAACCATGGCAGCACTTACTAATAGTAGTCAGGAAGCAAATCAACCGATACATAGTGGGGAACATTCAAGAATCCATTTGGCTATGAAAGGCATATTAGAAATGAAATGCATGCACTAACGTTTTCCCTTCTCCATACTCCTCACCCTTCACAACTGATACTGATTTTTCAACTTGTACAGCTCATCGGGACATATTTGTAAGTTTTAAAGGAAATACTCAAAAGAGGAAATGATTATGTAGACACAAATGTGAACGTTTTGAAGAAACAGGAGTAAAAAACTATTTTGAATTCCTACAGAAACCTGTCCAATTTTAAAAAGACCAGACATGAGAGTATAAAATTCAGACTCAAAAAAGAAGATCAGAGATACACTAGGATATTGCAAGCTAGTAGAAGGAATGCACCATAATTTAGGAAGTAATTGAAGGCTATGATTTAGAAAGATAAAGACAATTAAGAGAAGGAGTAAGGTAAGAATGAAGGAATGGCTTAGGAAACAAACTCTTGTGGTACAAAGTCACATCAGTGCAGTGTGCTTTGTTATATGTGAGGCTTAGAAGAAGGAAAGGTTTATGGATTGTATAAGGGATGATTTTAATCACATGAAGGTGAAGCAAAAAGAGATAATGGGTGAGGCAGAATAAACAGTAATGAGTGCAAAGGTAGATTTAGTGCTTGATTTAGGAAGAGGTAAAGAAGTTAATTCATAAGGAAGTGGAATTATAGGGAAAAGAATGCAACGGGGAAAGTAGTTAAGGTTCTAAAACATACAGTCGGCAATGATCAGGGGATGATTTAATGTATATTTTTATAGGGATCTGAAGAGCAAAAAGCTAACCACTTAGTGGGAGTTATCAATAAATGGATGACAGAATATAATAAAAGGAATAAATGTATTAGAAAAATATTGGAGGAATACATTTTAGGGACTTGTACAAAAAGGATTGGGACATTAGCAGAACTACTAATAATTTCACATAAAATACAGCATGGAATAGTTGGTGGGGAAGGTAAGCTATTAAATGAGACATCAAAAAGGCATTTAACAATGTTATTTAACATTGTTGGTTAAGAAAAATAATTTAGAATATTGGAAGAGTATGGATTCATTGAAGACTCTGGCAGATAAACAAAAACTATGCAAAAATGTATGTTTCATAACAATTCCTTTAGTATATGAATGGATGAAGAAGAAGGTGAGAATGAGGAATGGGATTAGACAATGGTTCCCTTATTGTAGTTTTATTTAGTTTGTTTGCGAGACCATATATCTCAAGTAAAGTGCATTGTAAAAAGAAATGAATGAGAGAATCTGAGAGGGTAAAAGTGCTAGTCGTGTTAAGTTATGCTAATGATTAAATTGTGAAACAGAGAAAATGAAGATAGCACCTTATGTATTCTACACGACAAACGAGACCATGAAATGATTTGGGGCAGGATTCACGAAGCCTCCGTGTAAGAGTTACAAGGCTTACACGGAGGCTGCAGTTAAACGGTGTGACGTCAGCATGTCATGCATATACATGAGGGCATGCTGAATCACACCTAAGGCTAACACGGTCCGTGGAAGACAGTAGGGGGTGTGTCCGTAGGCCGAGCCCTGCAAACGGACACGCCCCCAGAAGAGTAAAAGTCCTGAAAGTAAACCCCCACGACAGAGTCCATGTAAATGTGAATAAACACAACACAACACATGCCCCCACAGACTACGAATGAAAAATGTAGAAATGAACATCTTATAATTTTTTTTTTTAAATTGTAAAGATGTTTGCCCGTGAGTGCGCTCGTTTGCACGGGCGTGCCCGTAGCTTAGCCACAGTTAGCAGTCAGTGGAAAAGCATATAAGAACTAAATATGCAAAGTAAGCCAAGAAGCAATAGCGTAGCAGTGGAGACGCCGGCTGAAGAGCAGGCTTTCATGGTTCAAGCCCCCACAACATCAATTTTTTATTTTTAGTGAAATAAGCACGAAACAAGTCCCTGACATATATGTACACATATAAAATTATATTTTATGTAAAATGTAATGAAATGGGCCATGTATTTTGAAGAAATGTGAGATAATAAAAAAAAAAAATGTCAGATGTGCCTATAGCTGAGCTACAGACTAACAAGTTGAGTACATCTGCCTGTAGGTGATCAGTGTTTAAACAGGTATAAAATGAGTGCCTGTAGGTGAGCAGTGGTTTAACAGGTGTAAAATGAGTGCCCGGGGTTGAGCAGCATTTTAACACGCTGAAACTGTGTGCCCATAGCTGAGCTGAGCGTAATATGTGTGCTGACAGCCAAATGACGCGTAAACCAGCATAACCCATTTGCGCAGAGCTGCGCATCGTGCCAACAAGCTAACCGACGGGCAACGTTGAGCAAGCTGTATCAAAACTGCCTTTACACAAACACACCTCCTAGCCTGTGTAGACAGTCATAAAATATAAAAAGCAATGGCCAGGTTCGAACCCAGAATACCAGGCACCATAGTCAAGGTACTGAACCACTAAGCCATGACAGTTGCACTTAGCAATGCAGTAATAGCATATATATAGGAATGAATAGAAAGAGGAGCATGACAAAGCAGGTTTTGTGAAGCTGATACAATTCCAAAATGGCCAATCACAGATAAGTGTGGGAAAAATGGCATATATAAGCCCCATAGGCGGGAATACACAGCATAACCGATTGTA
Organism: Protopterus annectens; assembly: GCF_019279795.1. NCBI lineage: Eukaryota > Metazoa > Chordata > Ceratodontiformes > Protopteridae > Protopterus > Protopterus annectens. The sequence goes on from NC_056728.1 coordinate 1,741,102,291, forward strand.
GAACCGTCTTGCAGCCAGAATGTCAGGTGTAGGTGAGGGTAGTTGCTTCCGAGCACAGAGGTGGGGCGTTGAGGAGTCCAAATATATGGTTTGGCTCCTTGTCCACAATCATGAGGCCCAACTCATGCAGGGCCAGGTCCTGTGGGGAGCATATAGGGCCGAGGCATGGGACCGGTTGGCTCATGATCTCACCAGTGCAACAGGGATACCAAGGACTGGTGAGCAGGTCCGTCACCACCATGCGGACCTGAAGAGACGGAAGCAGGACCAACTGAACCGTTGGATCCAGGAGGCCCGGCAAAAGCCCAATGCCCCACTACTGAGTAAGTTACATGTAATTATTTATGTAAGAAATTAACCTAGCTGATATTATGGAGATGTGTATTCCAATATTACTTTATTTATATTACAGCTGCAGGTGTCCGTTCTGTGAACCGTAGAGCCTATGGCGATAGGCTGGCATGGTTGCGCCACCAGGCAGGTCAGTAATTCTCCCTGTAACTGTAAATAAATATATAAGTATGACAGTTAGCAAAAGAGTGCAGTGTAGTCACTAATTAATAAAATGTGCAAGTAACAGTGTAAGAAGGTTTGCAAGTATTGCTTGATTACAAAAGTGTGATGCAGCCTGTAATCCAAACATAAAAATTAAACAAGTCTGAAATAAAGATGTCCCACCTGTAATATAATAGTACATAACCTGCAGCAGGCTGAAAAGTACAGCTGCAGAAGCTGAGTAAAACACATGTGTGAAATATATCCCTGTTGAAATACAGAAACATGACAGAAGTGAGACTGTTGGAAAGGATTGTTATAACTACAGGTAAAACATGTCAATAAATCCTAGAATTAAGTACCATCCTGAATTGTAAAAATAAAACAAGTGAGAGAGTGTGAGAAAGAGTTATGAATCCACCAATAAAGTAGTAATAACTCCTGAATAAAGTATACTGCAGTCAGTACAGAATGAAATGAATGTGACAGGCAGAACCAAACAGTAACATGTGTTGAAAACGGTACCACAGCTGGAATGTTTGTCCCAAAATCTGGATATGTTGCTCTCAGTCTGCAATATGCAGATAGTATGGTTGTCTGAAATACCAAACATCCACAGTTGTCTATAGCTATATAAAGCAAATGTAGCAGGATGATGTAGCTGAACAGAGCCAGATATGAATGTGTATGAATAAAAATTAAAACGTATATTGATGTAGCAGTAACATTCCTATCACCAACCTGAAGTAGTTATCACATAGGAAACTGTAGGCAGAACTGTAGTGTGTATATATCTGCAGCTATTAGAAATGTGCAGCATATGTATTGGTATTTGAAGTTGTTAATTAAATTTTCTTCACCCTACCCTATAACCACATATAATCCATTCCACGTGAAATTGGTATGTGCAATCACAATTAACACCCCTGGACATTTGTCCTGTTGGTTCATACATATTTGCATGTACGTTGATGCATCTGCCCTGTTCATACATCCAAACCTGATGGCCTGTTGCCATCAATCAACCCTGCATGTTGTTGGACTGTGTATTGCTGTTCAAATTATGCATGTGTTATGCTTGCTGTTCAATGGTTTGAATATATGGGTGTTTGGTTAATGGGAATACTAATGCATGCTGTTACAACTAATTGTGAATGGTATTGTACGTTACTAACCCAAACTGTCATAACATAATGCAAAACATAGAACGATAGGGAAGGCGGGTTCCAGCGGACCCACCTCTCCCTCCTCAGCTGGCGAGTGCACCTGGCAGTAGTGCCCAGGCCAGACCCTCCTCCGGTGGCCCTGTGCCACCTGTGGGTGGAAGCACTGCAGGGGATGGGGCTCATCCCCCCTCTGCAAGTGTGGCCAGAGGAGAACATCCACTCACCCTCCGTAATGTCTGGACTGTGGTGCGTAGGGAGATCCGGGATGCTGTTCTTGGGCCCCTACGCCAGCTTGAGGCATGGGTGGCACAATTAATGGGCATGCCTGCTGCCCAGCCTACACAGCCCCCAGCACAGCCCCGTCCTGGGCAGTGAAGGCACAGTGGCAACTGCCCATGGGTGGGGATATCAGTTCCACTGTTGCCATCTGTGGGATCATGGGCTCTAGATATCCAAACATCCATCCCCGTCAATTGTGTAACCCCCCCACATGTCATACACCGCCCCTGTATGCGTCTTGTTTGTCTTGTCTGTTAGCCTACCCAACCTACCTCCCCAGCTACACCGACTTCCTGTATCTGACATACCACTCTCACCTGAAAAAAAAAAAAAAGGGCACTCTGTACCCACAAAAAATTACGCCCCATACATAGCTGCCCATTTCGCACACATGTCTGCTGGACATGGAAACTGTCAATTACAATTGGCTGTACAACAAGTATTATTGTTGTCCTTACACCTCTCTCAGGGGTGGAAGGTTTCAAATGTCACACCAAATTATAAACATATGCACAGCTGTTGCTGATGAAGAAATGGGCAGCTATGGGCCTTACCTACATCCCTCCTGCAAAACCCGAGCTTGTTTCCCTACTGTCTTACCCTCTTTGTGACCCCTTTTTCACCACTTTCCTGTCTCCCCATTTTCATTTCTTTCAAAGAAATTAGCGGGTGTCGCAAGAGTAAGCACTTTTAAGCAGTTGTAAGTGGGTGTGCCGGAGCTGAACGCCAGTGCACATGTGTGAGCTCCGCGCAAACCAGCGCTAACCCGGTTACAACTGCTTAAAAGTGCCTTAGTCACTCCGAATGACAAGGCCTGTAGTCTGCTCAAAAGCAAAATAAAATCACACTGTCAGTCCCGAATCCAGGACCTTGGAAACAGTAGTCTGCATGACTTACCACTAAGCCATGACTGTTATATAAGAACATTGTGCTACAATAAATATATCATGCGATAGTAGGAATGAATGTAAAGGGAATATAGGATGTGTAGTAGACAAAGCATGTCAGGTATATTTACTGTCAAATGTAGTGGATTTCTATAATAGTAGTGTGCAAACAGAAACAGCCATGCTAGTTGGTAGCTAGTAGGTAATAATGTCACTGTAGCACTTTGCAAGCCACACACATACTCACAGCAGGATAATCACTGCCCATACCCCACAACCTCTTACAGCAACACATCCGGACTAAGTAATAAAAAATATGGAGCAAAGGCCCAAAAACTGGGACACATTCCAAATATTGCTCCAACAAACTTAGACAGTTGAGAGAGTAACAGGTTTTGCATTATGTTGGATGTTTGGAAGGGTATGAAGTCTGAAACTGAAATGTTTGCCACTATAGTCTGACTTGAGCCCTGAGTGATTTGCCAGGAAAAAGCTGTTTATGAGATATGGACCAAAATATGAGGCAAAAATGTGGATATCCTGCAAATATCTGTACACTTGAGAGGTCTGACACTGCCATATTTGAATAGTTAAGAGCCTAGACATAGCAACAGTGACCAAGTTACAGGGATGCCCCACAGACTCCCTGTGAAATGTACAAACATTAGGCAGAAAGGTGTTACAACACATGCAATGGTAACTATGAAGTACTGAAAGTATGCACCACTTGCACGTCGGAAATAGTGTAGTAATACATATGCTCATGCTAACCCACAGTCACAACTGCAGAATACCAGACAATTTAATGGGTGTACCCCACTGATATGTACCATTCCATGAGGCAGATAAAAGATGCATCTGAGAGTCTCTGGGGCCTGCTCAGCAGCACACTCAAATACCCTAATAGATGTCAAGGTCCACACCATGGCCAGACCACACTGCATGCAGTAACACCCTAGCAGATATAGCAAGCATTCCAAGGTGTGAATGTACATGGAAGATAGGAAAGCCACAGCAACACACTACAGTCAAGACACCTAGCAGGCATACAAGTAGTGAATGTAAAGGGCAAATATTGAAGCCATAGCAACAAAGTGCAAGAGCCACTGCTATATACCAGTTACACCACATGTCCCACAGGAAAGCACACACACCCACATTAACAGTAGTAGTAGTCTTAGGTGTCAGTGTACATACACAGTACAGGAAACTGGAGAAATGAATGGAGAAATGTTAATCTACAACACAGCCAGAAATATGAGAGAGATACTAACCTTTACACTCACAGAACAGTGTCCACAGCATACCAGCATGGTCCCTGCCCTTAAACTCTGAAAGGGCTACGCCTATCTCACATACCTTTTATTTCACAGGGAAACACGCACATGGGAGATAAGGAAATAAAGGTCCTGTCTCCTGGAAGTACAGAATGCATGATGCTTTATAATTCCCTTCATTAAAAGCAACATTATTTTTACAATCATAGAACAACCGCCCACTGACCAATTCAAAATGAACCACTACAGCAGTAACTTTGCTAAGATCGCTTGACAGCTTGTTTGTAATATTCCATCTTAGGCACAAGTTCTGAATTCCATGGTAGCACTTTCTATTCAGAACAAGTCTTATACTTTAGTAATACTTTTCTAACCATGGCAGCACTTACTAATAGTAGTCAGGAAGCAAATCAACCGATACATAGTGGGGAACATTCAAGAATCCATTTGGCTATGAAAGGCATGTTAGAAATGAAATGCATGCACTAACGTTTTCCCTTCTCCATACTCCTCACCCTTCACAACTGATACTGATTTTTCAAACTGTACAGCTCATCGGGACAAATTTGTAAGTTTTAAAGGAAATACTCAAAAGAGAAAATAATTATGTAGACACAAATGTGAACGTTTTGAAGAAACAGGAGTAAAAAACTATTTAGAATTCCTACAGAAACCTGTCCAATTTTAAAAAGACCAGACATGAGAGTATAAAATTCAGACTCAAAAAAGAAGATCAGAGATACACTAGGATATTGCCAACTAGTAGAAGGAATGCACCAGAATTTAGGAAGTAATTGAAGGCTATGATTTAGAAAGATAAAGACAATTAAGAGAAGGAGTAAGGTAAGAATGAAGGAATAGCTTAGGAAACAAACTCTTGTGGTACAAAGTCACATCCGTGCAGTGTGCTTTGTTATATGTGAGGCTTAGAAGAAGGAAAGGTTTATGGATTGTATAAGGGATGATTTTAATCACATGAAGGTGAAGCAAAAAGAGATAATGGGTGAGGCAGAATAAACAGTAATGAGTGCAAAGGTAGATTTAGTGCTTGATTTAGGAAGAGGTGAAGAAGTTAATTCATAAGGAAGTGGAATTATAGGGAAAAGAATGCAACGGGGAAAGTAGTTAAGGTTCTAAAACATACAGTCGGCAATGATCAGGGGATGATTTAATGTATATTTTTATAGGGATCTGAAGAGCAAAAAGCTAACCACTTAGTGGGAGTTATCAATAAATGGATGACAGAATATAATAAAAGGAATAAATGTATTAGAAAAATATTGGAGGAATACAGTTTAGGGACTTGTACAAAAAGGGTTGGGACATTAGCAGAACTACTAATAATTTCACATAAAATACAGCATGGAATAGTTGGTGGGTAAGGTAAGCTATTAAATGAGACATCAAAAAGGCATTTAACAATGTTATTTAACAATGTTGGTTAAGAAAAATAATTTAGAATATTGGAAGAGTATGGATTCATTGAAGACTCTGGCAGATAAATAAAAACTATGCAAAAATGTATGTTTCATAACAATTCCTTTAGTATATGAATGGATGAAGAAGAAGGTGAGAATGAGGAATGGGATTAGACAATGGTTCCCTTATTGTAGTTTTATTTAGTTTGTTTGTGAGACCATATATCTCAAGTAAAGTGCATTGTAAAAGGAAATGAATGAGATAATCTGAGAGGGTAAAAGTGCTAGTCATGTTAACTTATGCTAATGATTAAATTGTGAAACAGAGAAAATGAAGATAGCACCTTATGTATTCTACACGACAAACAAGACCATGAAAAGATTTGGGGCAGGATTCACGAAGCCTCCGTGTAAGAGTTACAAGGCTTACACGGAGGCTGCAGTTAAACGGTGTGATGTCAGCATGTCATGCATATGCATGAGGGCATGCTGAATCACACCTAAGGCTAACACGGTCCATGGAAGACAGTAGGGTGTCCGTAGGCGAGCCCTGCAAACGGACACGCCCCCAGAAGAGTAAAAGTCCTGAAAGTAAACCCCCACGACAGAGTCCATGTAAATGTGAATAAACACAACACAACACATGCCCCAACAGACTATGAACAAAAAATGTAGAAATGAACATCTTATAATTTTTTTTTTTAATTGTAAAGATGTTTGCCCGTGAGTGCGCTCGTTTGCACGGGCATGCCCGTAGCTTAGCCACAGTTAGCAGTCAGTGGAAAAGCATATAAGAACTAAATATGCAAAGTAAGCCAAGAAGCAATAGCGTAGCGGTAGAGACGTCAGCTGAAGAGCAGGCAGTCATGGTTCGAGCCCCCACAACATAAATTTTTATTTTTAGTGAAATAAGCACGAAACAAGTCCGTGACATATATGTACACATTTAAAATTAGATTTTATGTAAAATGTAATGAAATGGGCCATGTATTTTGAAGAAATGTGAGATAATAAAAAAAAAAAAAATGTCAGATGTGCCTATAGCTGAGCTACAGTCTAACAAGTTGAGTACATCTACCTGTAGGTGATCAGTGTTTTAACAGGTATAAAATGAGTGCCCGGGGTTGAGCAGCATTTTAACACACTGAAACTGTGTGCCCATAGCTGAGCTGAGTGTAATATGCGTGCTGACAGCCAAATGACGCGTAAACCAGCGTAACCCATTTGCGCGGAGCTGCGCATCGTGCCAACAAGCTAACTGACGGGCAACGTTGAGCAAGCTGTATCAAAACTGCCTGTACACAGACACACCTCCTAGCCTGTGTAGACAGTCATAAAATATAAAAAAGCAATGGCCAGGTTCGAACCCAGAATACCATGCACCATAGTCAAGGTACTGAACCACTAAGCCATGACAGTTACACTTAGAAATGCAGTAATAGCATATATATAGGAATGAATAGAAAGAGGAGCATGACAAAGCAGGTTTTGTGAAGCTTATACAATTCCAAAATAGCCAATCACAGATAAGTGCGGGGAAAATGGCATATATAAGCCCCATAGGCGGGAATACACAGCATAACCAATTGTAGAACCGACTTGCAGCCAGAATGTCAGGTGTAGGTGAGGATAGTTGCTTCCGAGCACAGAGGTGGGGCATTGAGGAGTCCAAATATATGGTTTGGCTCCTTGTCCACAATCATGAGGCTCAACTCATGCAGGGCCAGGTCCTGTGGGGAGCATATAGGGCCGAGGCATGGGACCAGTTGGCTCATGATCTCACCAGTGCCACAGGGATACCAAGGACTGGTGAGCAGGTCCATCACCACCATGCGGACCTGAAGAGATGGAAGCAGGACCAACTGAACCGTTAGATCCAGGAGGCCCGGCAAAAGCCCAATGCCCCACTACTGAGTAAGTTACATGTAATTATTTATGTAAGAAATTAACCTAGCTGATATTATGGAGATGTGTATTCCAATATTACTTTATTTATATTACAGCTGCAGGTGTCCGTTCTGTGAACCGTAGAGCCTATGGCGATAGGCTGGCATGGTTGCGCCACCAGGCAGGTCAGTAATTCTCTCCCTGTAACTGTAAATAAATATATAAGTATGACAGTTAGCAAAAGAGTGCAGTGTAGTCACTAATTAATAAAATGTGCAAGTAACAGTGTAAGAGGTTTTGCAAGTATTGCTTGATTACAAAAGTGTGATGCAGCCTGTAATCCAAACATAAAAATTAAACAAGTCTGAAATAAAGATGTCCCACCTGTAATATAATAGTACATAACCTGCAGCAGGCTGAAAAGTACAGCTGCAGAAGCTGAGTAAAACACAGGTGTGAAATATATCCCTGTTGAAATACAGAAACATGACAGAAGTGAGACTGTTGGAAAGGATTGTTATAACTACAGGTAAAACATGTCAATAAATCCTAGAATTAAGTACCATCCTGAATTGTAAAATAAAACAAGTGAGAGAGTGTGAGAAAGAGTTATGAATCCACCAATAAAGTAGTAATAACTCCTGAATAAAGTATACTGCAGTCAGTACAGAATGAAATGAATGTGACAGGCAGAACCAAACAGTAACATGTGTTGAAAACGGTACCACAGCTGGAATGTGTGTCCCAAAATCTGGATATGTTGCTCTCAGTCTGCAATATGCAGATAGTATGGTTGTCTGAAATACCAAACATCCACAGTTGTCTATAGCTATATAAAGCAAATGTAGCAGGATGATGCAGCTGAACAGAGCCAGATATGAATGTGTATGAATAAAAATGAAAATGTATATTGATGTAGCAGTAACATTCTTATCACCAACCTGAAGTAGTTATCACATAGGAAACTGTAGGCAGAACTGTAGTGTGTATATATCTGCAGCTATTAGAAATGTGCAGCATATGTATTGGTATTTGAAGTTGTTAATTAAATTTTCTTCACCCTACCCTATAACCACATATAATCCATTCCACGTGAAATTGGTATGTGCAATCTCAATTAACACCCCTGGACATTTGTCCTGTTGGTTCATACATATTTGCATGTACGTTGATGCATCTGCCCTGTTCATACATCCAAACCTGATGGCCTGTTGCCATCAATCAACCCTGCATGTTGTTGGACTGTGTATTGCTGTTCAAATTATGCATGTGTTATGCTTGCTGTTCAATGGTTTGAATATATGGGCATTTGGTTAATGGGAATACTAATGCATGCTGTTACAACTAATTGTGAATGGTATTGTACGTTACTAACCCAAACTGTCATAACATAATGCAAAACATAGGATGACAGGGAAGGCGGGTTCCAGCGGACCCATCTCTCCCTCCTCAGCTGGCGAGTGCACCTGGCAGTAGTGCCCAGGCCGGACCCTCATTCGGTGGCCCTGTGCCACCTGTGGGTGGAAGCACTGGAGGGGATGGGGCTCGTCCCCCCTCTGCAAGTGTGGCCAGAGGAGAACATCCACTCACCCTCCGTAATGTCTGGACTGTGGTGCGTAGGGAGATCCGGGATGCTGTTCTTGGGCCCCTACGCCAGCTTGAGGCACAGGTGGCACAACTAACGTGCCTGCCTGCTGCCCGGCCTACACAGCCCTCAGCACAGCCCCATCCTGGGCAGTGAAGGCACAGTGGCAACTGCCCATGGGTGGGGATATCAGTTCCACTGTTGCCATCTGTGGGATCATGGGCTCTAGATATCCAAACATCCGTCCCCGTCAATTGTGTAACCCCCCCCACATGTGTCATACACCGCCCCTGTATGCGTCTTGTTTGTCTTGTCTGTTAGCCTACCCAACCTACCTCCCCAGCTACACCGACTTCCTGTACCTGACATACCACTCTCACCTGAAAAAAAAAAAAAAAAGGGCACTCTGTACCCACAAAAAAATTACGCCCATACATAGCTGCCCATTTCGCACACATGTCTGCTGGACATGGAAACTGTCAATTACAATTGGCTGTACAACAAGTATTATTGTTGTCCTTACACCTCTCTCAGGGGAGGAAGGTTTCAAATGTCTCACCAAATTACAAACATATGCACAGCTGTTGCTGATGAAGAAATGGGCAGCTATGGGCCTTACCTACATCCCTCCTGCAAAACCCGAGCTTGTTTCCCTACTGTCTTACCCTCTTTGTGACCCCTTTTTCACCACTTTCCTGTCTCCCCATTTTCATTTCTTTCAAAGAAATTAGCGCGGGTGTGCGCAAGAGTAAGGACTTTTAAGCAGTTGTAAGCAGGTGTGCCAGAGCTGAACGCCAGTGCGCATGTGTGAGCTCCGCACAAACCAGCGCTAACCCGGTTACAACTGCTTAAAAGTGCCTTAGTCACTCCGAATGACAAGGCCTGTAGTCTGCTCAAAAGCAAAATAAAATCCCACTGTCTGTCCCAAACCCAGGACCTTGGAAACAGTAGTCTGCATGACTTACCACTAAGCCATGACTGTTATATAAGAACATTGTGCTACAATAAATATATCATGCAATAGTAGGAATTAATGTAAAGGGAATATAGGATGTGTAGTACACAAAGCATGTCAGGTATATTTACTGTCAAATGTAGTGGATTTCTATAATAGTAGTGTGCGAACAGAAACAGCCATGCTAGTTGGTAGCTAGTAGGTAATAATGTCACTGTAGCACCTTGCAAGCCACACACATGCTCATAGCAGGATAATCACTGCCCATACCCCACAACCTCTTACAGCAACACATCCGGACTAAGTAATAAAAAATATGGAGCAAAGGCCCAAAAACTGGGACACATTCCAAATATTGCTCCAGCAAACTTAGACAGTTGAGAGAGTAACAGGTTTTGCATTATGTTGGATGTTTGGAAGGGTATGAAGTCTGAAACTGAAATGTTTGTCACTATAGTCTGACTTGAGCCCTGAGTGATTTGCCAGAAAAAGCTGTTTATGAGATATGGACCAAAATATGAGGCAAAATGTGGATATCCTGCAAATATCTGTACACTTGAGAGGTCTGACACTGCCATATTTGAATAGTTAAGAGCCTAGACATAGCAACAGTGACTGAGTTACAGGGATGCCCCACAGACTCCCTGTGAAATGTACAAACAGTAGGCAGAAAGGTGTTACAACACATGCAATGGTAACTATGAAGTACTGAAAGTATACACTACTTGCACGTCGGAAATAGTGTAGTAATCCATATGCTCATTCTAACCCACAGTCACAACTGCAGAATACCAGACAATTTAATGGGTGTACCCCACTGATATGTACCATTCCATGAGGCAGATAAAAGATGCATCTGAGAGTCTCTGGGGCCTGCTCATCAGCATACTCAAATACCCTAATAGATGTCAAGGCCCACACCATGGCCAGACCACACTGCATGCAGTAACACCCTAGCAGATATAGCAAGCATTCCAAGGTGTGAATGTACATGGAAGATAGGAAAGCCACAGCAACACACTACAGTCAAGACACCTAGCAGGCATACAAGTAGTGAATGTAAAGGGCAAATATTGAAGCCATAGCAACAAAGTGCAAGAGCCACTGCTATATACCAGTTACACCACATGTCCCACAGGAAAGCACACACACCCACATTAACAGTAGTAGTAGTCTTAGGTGTCAGTGTACATACACAGTTAGTACAGGAAACTGGAGAAATGAATGGAGAAATGTTAATCTACAACACAGCCAGAAATATGAGAGAGATACTAACCTTTACACTCACAGAACAGTGTCCACAGCATACCAGCATGGTCCCTGCCCTTAAACTCTGAAAGGGCTATGCCTATCTCACATACCTTTTTATAGCAGTGTCCTGGAATCACAGTGAGAACTGCAATCAATACACAACTGGCTGCATGCAATTAGCAAATGCTGGCTAACAATTGGTGCAGAGGCCATCACATGGACATATGCAGATACCTACAAAAGCATGCTGTACTCCCAGTCCACACATGCAATACTTTCTGACATCTGTCAACTGGAGCAGCAGCAGGACACCAAACCAAAAGGCAACGCAAGCAGCTGTGACAAACACAGGTAATGTAAAGTAATACTTTAAAAGTCTACATACTGTGAACCCTCCATATGTGTCATTGGTCTGCATCCATATGTATATGAAGATGTGCATAGGGCAGGGGACATACAGCAACTATCAGTGAAGGCTGTACATACATATGTATGTGAGGGCATCTATGTGCACATATCAATGTAGGTTGAATGTAGGTTGTAGTGCAATGTACAAAGTAGGTTTCACAGTTATGTATGTTTAGCAGTATGTTAGTGTGTGTATACAGTTTTGTAAACAAACATGTTGATATACCTATCTATCATATGGATACGTATGTATGTCAATATATGTATGTATGTATGTATATATATATATATATATATATATATATATATATATATATATATATATATATATATATATATATAATATGCATATATGTATACATAGATAGAGAGGGATGTAGGAATACATAGACATATGTAGATAGATAGAATATGTAGAAACATATATATGTAATACACACATACAGATATAGATATATGTAGATACATATACATAGACAGACAGATCTGACTATCTACAGATATGACTGTATATATGATGATCTCACACTCCCCTGTCCCACCCCTCTGTCACTCTCACCCCCTCTCTGTCACACTCCCCCCCTCTCTATATCTATAGCAATATATGTACATCGATATATATATATTTGTATATGTATACAGACATATATATATATATATATATATACATATATATATACATATAGATATATATATATATATACATATATATATATATATATATATATATATATATATATATGTATATATATATATATATATATATATATAGAGAGAGAGAGAGATGTATATATATTCTGAGTGAGGCACATGTGTACAGATGTATTGCAACAGGTGCCTGGTGACAAAGGCATGGAGTGAACGCCAGTGTCAAAACTGGATTACCATACCCCATTTCAAATCACCTACACCAGTAACCACCAGATATGTGATTGGCTGCCCACCACTGTATGTGTCAGGGGTGAACAGGGTCATAAATGTGTACAATAGTCCCCCCAATGATAGTCACAGTGGCACACTATTCCTGGAATACCTGCACATGGTATGTGTCAGCAGACATGATGTGTCAGATATGGACATGTAGGTCAGTGTACCCCTCCACACCACACAATGGCTGCCACGGTATGTACCTCACATGACAGCTACAGATATGGAGAAGGACACAGTGACATGTACAACACTGTGACAATGCACTCAAACACATTACCAATGCACAGTGACTGACAACACCACAGAGTACACACATACTACCCACATACAGGTTACCACTCCTGGATTTACATACTTAAGTCACACCCATGACAGATGTCCAACAACCATAGTAACACCTCACACCATCCACAACCTAAATGACCACTGTGTGTCGTCCTTGACACTGCAGTAGAGAGCACATGGCGGAGGTACAGGTTCCTACCCACAGATAAGACATACCCTGCAATAAACCACACAGCGTTAAGAAGCAAGACTCCCCATGAGTACATGTCACACATACCCCTGCTGAATGTTAGTCAGATAGGTAATATGCCATATGAGTTACCCTGTGTAACTGTTTGACAGGAGCAGGTACCATCACATCACATGTGTCACAATGGTCAGGGTAGCAGAACAGTATGCTGCTGTAGTCCCAGGGGCAATAGCATATTGTATTGTATTGTATTGTAATGTATTGTATTGTGTTGTATTGTATTGGTATGTAGAGGTGCCTCCTTTGTGGAGTGGAACCACTGCTGCTGTACGCCAGTGTACAGGTACATATCCTGTAGTCAGGCTAGTGTTACATAGCACTTCTATATGTGTGTTTATCTCCTCTTGGAGTTCATGTAGCATGCAACCGGGGATACCATCAAGTCCCATTGATGCTGTGTTTTTAGCTTTTCTGAGGGCGGCTCTCACCTGGACATCTTTGATGACAGGGAGGTTACATTCAGCTGGGATAAGTATGTCTTAGTTTGGGGGAGAGGGAGGGGGGAAACTTGCACTGAACCTGTCTGCCACAATGTTGCCAATATCTGTGGGTTCACTGAATTATTTGTTGTTGTGTACTAACTATGAGCATATTGGAGGGTTTCTGACCAGGTTTCTAACATAACTGAAGAAGGCCTTGTGGTTATCTGTAGTGTCCCCGGTGATTTCCCTCTCAAAGTTGCCCGTGGATGTTTGTATGAGAGAACATAGCTTTTTACTAGTGCTGATCAGACATGCCTTCCCTTTATGGAATTATGCTCTGTCTTGCAGTAGCTTCCATCTTTTGTTATACAATCTGTCTATGGCTGGGGTCCACCAGACAGGATGCTTTCCCTTTGTGGAGAGTGTCTTGGTCTTATATGGGATTGCATGATCCATGCATTCTCGGAGATGTCCGTAGAAATCATTTGTGGAGTGTGCCGGGTACTGTTGCACAGTTGTTGGCTGAGCACTGATACCTGGCCATTTACATGTGTATCCACAAATAGACAGACAGATGCTATATATGTGAGATATGTTGTATCACAACAGTCGAGTAGCATGTGTAGTATGTGTGCCAGATTCTGCTGACATATTTTGCTGATATCATTTTATTCCCTTTTTCAGGACCATGGCTCACCAGCGCAATCCAGCATACTCTGCAGCTGAGGATGAGGAAATACACCAGAGCCTGGTGCGGGATTATGCAATACACTTTTCCTGCACCAGCCAGAATCAGCAGGAGAGGGCTGCACTGTGGCAAGACCTGATCCGTCGGGTAAATGACATAGGCACGCATAATAGGACATATGAGCAGGTACGACATCGCTGCAGTGATTTAATCAGAAATGTCCGTCAGCGTGCGTCGGATATCCACAGGCAACAGGTTGCCACAGGTGGTGGGGTGGCTACACATCCCCCACTCACCAGACTGGAGGGACTACTCATAAGTGTTGTGGCTCCTGCCCACCAACAACAACAACAGCAGCAGACCTGCATTATGATGGAGGCTGGAGCCACACACCACCAAGACTACGAGCGTGCAGGTAATATGCCATATGTATAGTTGACTGTTGTGTACACTGGTAGTTAATCCATGTGTGAGGTGTGTCCTTGGTTTGTAGCTGTCATCATAGTATTTAATGTGCAAGTGTGATATTCTCAATATCAGCAGCTGACCTGTGAAAGGCAACTGTTGTACTACTGACCTGTATCATACTCAGTAACAATGGCACAGTTGTGCCCACTGACATTAATTTCCTCACTTCTGCAGGTCCCTCCGGTGTAACAGCAATTCAGCCTATCCATGCTGGTGAGTGTGTATTAACAATACCTTTAATAGTCTTGATAGTAATAGTAATATTAGACTCACTTAGTGGTGCTCTGTGTATGCATGCAGGTGTGTCTGTGTCTGTGTGTTGATATCTCACATACTGAGTAGTGTGCAACTGTGCAACTGTGTGCAAGTGTGCAACTGTGTGCATGTGTGCATGTGTGCATGTGTGCATGTGTGCACCTGTGCACATGTGCATGTGTGCATGTGTGCATGTGTGCACCTGTGCATGTATGCACCTGTGCACATGTGCATGTGTGCATGTGGGCATGTGTGCACCTGTGCATGTGTGCACCTGTGCACATGTGTATGTGTGCATGTGTGCATGCGTGCACATGTGCACATGTGCATGTGTGCATGTGTGCACCTGTGCATGTGTGCATGTGTGCATGTGTGCACCTGTGCATGTATGCATGTGTACACCTGTGCATGTGTGCACGTGTGCATGTGTGCATGTGTGCATCACTGGTATCATTGTGTAGACATTGTAAACTGTGCTTCCTGTTTCCCTCCCACAGGTTCTGGTGCTGCTCTGGTGTCATGCAGCAGGGAACCTGAATCAGGTGCCCCGGGTACTGATAATGATGACATCTGTGTAATGGCACAGGAAGGTGTGCCAGGGTCCGTCATTGGTCAGCCAATTGACAGTACACAGCTGTCTACCCCATCAATGCGCACAGTCATCCTGCCAATACATCCTTTGTCACCAATGTCCCTAGGTGATGGACAGGATACAGTGGGCATTGACCAGGGTAATGTGGTATCTGTGGCACATGCTTCCCCACACAGCAGCCATGGGCATGGCCCTGAGATGGTACCATACAGACAGATGTCCAGGGGTTCTCGTGGGAGCATCCTTGGGAGTACTGCCCCTGTCAGACGTGCCCACAGAGGTCTTACAACCTCAGCTATGTTTCGGGCTGTCATGTAGGCACAGTCTTATATGGAACAGTACACCAGACAGGGTCTGAGGGAGCTGACAGCATGTCACACAGCCATGACTGACAGTATGCGTGACATTGCGGCTGCCATCCATAATTTCACCGATGTCATAGACAGACATTGTGGGGACATATTAGATCAGTCCCACAACTACATGTCCATGAGCCAGTGCAATGGTGGACGGTTGAGGTGTCGACGTGGGTGTATGCCAGCAACAGCAGCAGCTGGCAGTCGTCGAGGACGACAACAGGGCCGCGGCCACCCCCATAGTGCCAGCAGCAGCCCCAGCAATGCTGGGTCTGTGCTGTCATCAGACCGCCCCAGGAGACCACATGCACGTGGCTCTGGACAGGCCCAACAGGGATCTGTGTCCAGTCAATGAACACCTGCTTCTGATGACAGTACCCAGTCTGGTTTGGTACCGGATACGGTCCGTAGCACCCCTGCAAGGCACAGGTACCATGTCCGTGGCCAGAGACACTGATCTGTATGACCTGGCAGGTACAGTCTGTGGCTGTCCACAAACACCGGTATATGGCAGCCATGAGGTGGAACTGTGTGCATCCATACACACATGCGAATTGACAACACCTAGGCTACCGCATACATGCACACACTGCATCAACATTGCCCGACCTTGTACTGCTGTCCCTCACCAACACACATACACATACATGTCAATTGGTGGTATCAGTGGCAGACTCAGGCATACCAAGTTCACACCCTGTGCATATGATGAAACTGTGCCACCTCCTGCAATCTGTAACATCAGTGCAGGTACAGGTTAACATGTTGCTGATGCACAGGGTGACTACATAGACGTGTAGTAATAGTATCATGTTGTTAGCAGTACTGTGTGCTGATATAATTGTGGGTATATCCCAGCATGCCTGATGCAGTAAGGGTATGATTGTCTTGTAGTGTTGTCTACACCCATGGTAAGTACCATAATGTATCATCTGCACATGTTTGCATACTGGTGGTAAGGATGTCAACAGAAGGCCACATACATAGGTAGCACAGGGGATAAGGTAATGAAAGTATTGATACGCAATGATGGACATGTAAACTGAAAGTGGCATGTTGCCCACACTGGACTCTGCAATGCAGATGTTTGAGAATGTTGATATGTGTGCAGTACTACACGACTGGCACAGGACACACAGGAGCACCCTAGCACTGCAATCTCACATCTCCTACCATGCTAGACAGCCCCAACACACAAAACTAACTTTCACAGGAGGGAGAGTCCCCATAAATGTCAGGGATACTGTGGTGGCAGGACAGGTAGCATACATCCTACTAAGTATGGAACCACTGAGTGAAGGCTCAGTGTCTGTTATTTGACGTGTATTACTGCAGGTGTGAGCACCTGGGTTTCCATCCGGTTATTGTACATCCTGACAGTACATGGTCTGTACACTTGTGTGTGCTGAGACTGGACCCTGGCCATCTGACCTGTGTATTTCCATGTACATGTGTATAGTGCCTGCATATTTGCACTGTTACCTACTGGAAGTGGTACAGCTTGTTTGTTGTACAATGGACTACATACAGCCCTGCTTACTGTAGCTTTGTTTGCATGCATATTTGCTTGCAGTTACCCGGGAACAATGATTCCACCTCCAATGCAGATTTACAGAGCTTCTGTGGATTCCTAGTGACATCTGCATAGCTTACTATATGTATGTCCATGTCTCACTTGGCAGAACGTCACTGTTTGTCCTGTTCACATGTACGTTGCCTGTGACACATTGCATATGACTTACCTGGCATTTGACCACGTGAACAGTCATATATGCCAGTGCTAACTAATCACAGGCACTACACCCTCACATACTCACCTTCTGTACCTTGTTCCCCATTGGCCCTATGTGCTGTTAATCACCATGGCAATCACAATACTATGGTAGCATGTGCAAAGGTCACTTGTCAGTCACCTCTATGGTACGGTTGTGGAATATGTGAGTCATGTGGCAATGTCACAGCTGCCACATGTACACAGTCAACCCTCTCCCCTACACATGGATGTACAACACATGTGTGAGATGCAACCACATAGCCAAACTGGGGACTAAGCACTCTGAACCCAGTACTGGCATAACCTGTCAGGTGGCATGAAATACTACAGTGACTACAATACCAGTCTGATGTAGACCTACACTGACAGCAATCCAAACACATGAACACACTGGGGCATTCGTGGAGACACAGAATAGCATCCTGCCTGAGCAGCAGACATCTCTGCAGCTGGCACACAGGCATACGTTAAGCCGGAACACAGCACGTGCAACACATAGCACACAAGTCCTGTGTGCCAAACAGTCACAGCCTGTATGGCTAGATAACACACCTGCTACAGCTGTGTTAGGTACCTTTATTGTCCGGTACAGTGAAGTCCCGCTCACCAGGCTGGACAAGGTGAAGGTCACAGTGATATGCCCATGGGGCACTATGGTCCACCACATAACACAAGCATACATGTCAGTCAGAGGCATGGACACATATGACTCAGTCATTGTCCGTGCCACTATGGCTGACCTGTGATGTACCTCCCTGGACTACATGATAGGGAACATAGAAGGGCTCACTGAGCATGTGGCACAGGCTGGTATGACCCTGACCTTGGTTGGCATCATACCCTCACCAAGACTGCTGATGTATTACTGAATGCTGATGAATTACTGTAGCTACAACACCCTAGCTGAAAGGTTCCTAGCATGTAGTCACTGCATTGTTATGGAACAACTTGTTACCACTCCCACAACAGGTGAAAACATGCAGCACCTGTTCATCAACATCATGTAGACTATATGCCCCAGACTAGATGTGTATCCCTCGCCGCTAGGATGATACCATATACAACTCAAACTGTATATACACATACCACATGCAGCACCCGCACAGATAACCACAGTCATAATGTTATCCAGTGCAAATACCATGTATTCACATGTGGCAGGCATCAGACATGGGAACTATTGAAGGTCACAGGTATATATGTGTATTTGGCACACACATACATCATCTGTGTGCATTGCCATTACTGGTTTAATCGATGTCATGCATTATTGTGAACAACAACCCACACACATGGGCATTCTGTGTGACAAAAACACATGTGGCATTTGTAGAATTCAAAGCCATAACTAACTGTGCTATGACAGTAGTGAGAGATGCAGTAGCAGAGTGTGCTATTTGCATTACTGGGAGATTTGCCCTCTTCTGCTGTACTTGTAGGGTGCTGACATCATCTCTGTGTAGAGATTGGAATATGCAGCAGCTGGTGTGTTGTACTGGTTGCCAAAAGGATCAGTTTTTTCACACATGTAATTACACACACCCTACTTCCACCCCCCCACACACACACTTGCAGGATTCAAACCCCTACCTAACTATGTTATGACACTAGTACGAGACACAGTAGCCGAGTGCGTTATTTGCATTACTGGGAGGTTTCTTTTCTCCGGCTGTACTTATAGGGTGCTGACATCATCAGTGTTTAGAAAGGGGAATGTGCATCCTGTAGTGTGTTCTCCTAGTTGCCAAAAGGGACATTTCTCTCACACAGTATTGCACACACACTAACCCCCCTCACCCAAACACACACACACTGAGCATTTGCAGGATTCAAACCTCTACCTAACTATGTTATAACACTTAAGATGGACGCATTAGCAGAGGGTGCTATTTGCATTCCTGGGAGGTTTTCCTTCTCCTGCTGTACTATGACATCATCAGTGTTTAGAAAGGGGAATGTGCATCCTGTAGTGTGTTTTCCTAGTTGCCAAATGGGACATTTCTTTCACACACTAATCCCCCCCTCACCCAAGCACACACACTGAGCATTTGCAAGATTCAAACCCCTACCTAATTATGTTATGACACTCCAGACGGATGCATTAGCGGAGCACGCTATTCGCATTATTGGGAGGTTTTGCTTCTCCTGCTTTACTTATAGGGTGCTGACATCATCAGTGTTTAGAAAGGGGAATGTGCATCCTGTAGTGTGTTTTCCTAGTTGCCAAAAGGGACATTTCTCTCACACAGAATTGCACACACACTAACCCCCCTTACCAAAATGCACCCCCTGAGCATTTGTAGGATTCAAACCCCTACTTAACTATGTTATTACACTCAAGATGGATGCATTAGCGGAACGTGCTATTCGCACTACTGGGAGGTTTCTTTTCTCCTGCTGTACTTATAGGGTGCTGACATCATCAGTGTTTAGAAAGGGGAATGTGCATCCTGTAGTGTGTTCTCCTAGTTGCCAAAAGGGACATTTTTTTCACACAGAGCATTTGCAAGATTCAAACCCCTCACTAATTATGTTATGATACTCAACATGGACATGCTTTAGCAGAGCGCGCTATTAGCATTACTAGGAGGTTTCCCTTCTCCTGCTGTACTTATAGGGTGCTGACATCATCAGTGTTTAGAAAGGGGAATGTGCATCCTGTAGTGTGTTCTCCTAGTTGCCAAAAGGGACATTTCTTTCATACAGAATTGTGCACACAGTGAGCATTTGCAGGATTCAAACCCCTACTTAACTATGTTATGACACTCAAAGATGGATGCATTAGCCGAGTGCGCTATTCGCATTACTATGAGGTTTCTTTTCTCCTGCTGTACTTATAGGGTGCTGACATCATCAGTGTTTAGAAAGGGGAATGTGCATCCTGTGGTATGTTCTCCTAGTTGCCAAAAGGGACATTTCTCTCACACACACTGAGCATTTGCAGGATTTAAACCCTTACCTAACTATGTCATGACACTCAAGATGAGCACATTAGCAGAGTGCGCTATTCGCATTACTGAAAGGTTTCCCTTTTCCTGCTGTACTTATAGGGTGCTGACATCATCAGTGTTTAGAAAGGGGAATGTGCATCCTGTAGTGTGTTCTCCTAGTTGCCAAAAGGGACATTTCTCTCACACACACACCAACCCCACTCACCCACACACACTGAGCATTTGCAGGATTCAAACTCCTACCTTACTATATTATGACACTTGAGAGAGCGCACTATCCGAATTAGTGGGCATCTGCTCTGCACCTGCAGTAATTATAGGGTGCTGACATCATTATTTATACAGAGGTATGTACATCTATTACTACCTGTCAGGTGGGGGATAGCATATATATGCATTTGCAGCCACCTACTTCAGGGTCAGATATGCACATCAGCACTGGCAGGTTATGTTCTATACCATGCTTCGTGACCACAGGACCTGTAACACACAACACAACCAGTTCAGACCACCCCTCCCACATCCAGGACACACACTTTGCTTCCCTGGGAACAGTGCCAAGATATGATGGTGTTCACATACACCATTCCAGTTGTTAACATCAGGTACAGGTATATTGTGTGTGGGAACTACTCAGGCCTCTACAACATTACCCTACAGCCACTACAAGTTGTGAGTCCATGTGCTATGGCAGGACCACTCACCACAGCCACAAGGGGAATACATATTGCACCTGACCATCTGCAACATGGGTACTCACTGTTCCACACCAGAGGTAGACCACCATTGTTGATATCTGACCATACCCACCTTTCCCTGGACATCCATATCCCATCCCCACCCCAGGCAAGGTTGTCACTGCAAACAAAGTGTATTTATCAAAAGCAGACTTTGCACTTGTGAAGACTGGGGTGGAAGACTTCAAAGGACCCATGCTGGGGGAGTATACAGGCCACTCTGCATAATCCTTGACAATTGCATTCTATGAGCATGTGGAAGGTTTGCATTGATCATGCTATCCCAAATATACCCATGACTCCTCCACAACAGGACACCTGTCAGGTGTACACCAGCCATATATGAGCTGTCCAACAGATGGAGTGAGCTAATACATTGCAGAGCAGTAGCCCACAGAGGGAGGACATCTCTGAACAGTGCTGGCATGACACTTCAATCCCTCATAATCATCACAACAAAGTGTTGACAGTGAAATTGTCCAGACACTGCAGATAAGGCTCCCCTCAGTCTGTTATTGACACCCACTTACTGTTAGAGGTCCTCACCAACCCTCTTCCAGCACACACCAACAACATGGATGTGGCATAGCAAATTCAACCCCTGGGATCTCCACTGTGTCCCTGCTTGATGGAGGCACAGCACACTAGCCTCAAACGGTGCCTTATGTGACCTACTTTACAGTGGCACAGTAGCCTACTGTACTGGGGAGGCAGACACCAAGCACACTCTGGCTAAGCTTTCATTCCCTAGGGCAAATAGCCTAGTATTGACCTTTACACCCATATGTTTACTTGTCAGATGCACAATATTTGTTGCTGATAGACTGTTTGCAGGTCTTTATTGCCATAGCATTCCCTGTTTCTATGAACAACTTGTGTATCTGTGGAAGATGTTTGAATATGAGAGGGATCCACTATATCACTTATGTCTCTGTAGTCATTTAACTGTGTGCACTGGGCAGATTGCTGTAATGTTGTTGGTTCCTGGCATAACATGTACAAATACCAGATATGTGTGGCCAACTTCTAAACTGAGATATGGCCTAAGTGTGTGAGCATGCCCAGTTCAGGCTGTCCATGGCATGTTGTCTGACATATGTCTCATTTATCAAAGTGTGCGAGCATGCCCAGTGTGAGTTTTCCATATGTTGAACTCTGCAGTCCACCACATTTGTGGATGAGTGTGAACTTCAACAATATCTCATGTTTATGGTTGTGTGTTGTGTGTCATGCTGTGTACTTACTGTCCAACTGCTTTGTGTCCGAACACAACAGGGATTATACTGTGCCTGCAGGGTTTGCATGGGATACTTTGCATGCAGTTGTCAACATCCTTTCATACTGACCTAACACTGTAGTAACATATAGTGTACTGGTTCAGTACTTTCACTGTGGTGGACAGTATCCTGGGCTTTAGTCCTATCACTGCTTTAAATTTTCATAGTGAGCACAACAGACTGGTTAGGGGCCAGTTGTGCACATATGACCATGTTGCATTATGTTCAGATATGAACTACTTAAACCAGGCTTGTCCAACATTGGTAGTGTATTCCACAACATAGGTGGACATTGGCAAACACTAGCGATGTGCCCTAGGCCATTTCTAATGCTAGTCAGAGAGTGTGTTTGTCCTTTGACACACATTGTAACTGGAGTTTGCCATGACATATGTCTTGGTTAGTATACTGTGCCTCCATCTACCCGTGACATAACAGTGATACCCAGGGTAAACCTACCATCTCCCATCCACTCATCAAGATTCCTCTTGAGGAGAGTCGATGAGTGACTCTCTGGCTAACCTGTACTGGGGGGTTACTCAAGAGTGGGGGTGGCTTCTGTGTTATGGATCATTCAGTGCAGCTTGTCCTATGTATGTCAGTGCTGGGGTTCAGGTCTCTCATGTGCATAGCTCACTGCCATTCAGATTGTACAAGGTGCAGCATGTTCATTGATTCCAGCTTGGACATGGCTTTATACATCAGCTGCAGTTTGTTTAATCAGGCAACACATGGCATCTGTTCAAGCTCTTTGATACTCCTGGTGAGGTACTTTTGGGGTCTTTTCAGTTGATGGAGGTGTCTGCTGAGGTACATCCCACAGGGGCCATTGTAGTCAATTGTGACGCTGATGAAGGATGACTGCAGAGCCACAATGACCTCCCCTGATCTAGATCAGACAACCTTCATGATTAGGTGGGTATATGGTATGTTGCTGTAACCACTACAGCCACATGCTTGTCCAATGCATGATATCTATCAACTTGTGTCCCCAGGTCTCTTATTACATGTTTAGTACTTAATGGGTTAACACCTATGTGGTAATTGGTGGGCACTTACTGTATATCCACAGGGGTTGACTATACACTTTTCTGCAATTAGCTTGCTGACATGGCTATGGCACCAGTTGTCTGTTTCTATGTGGCCCTTTTGTGGGATGCTTGTGTCAGCTGGAGGGTCAGATATGGTGGCCAGTTTGTAGTCCTCTGCAAACTTGTTCAGACACAGTCCTTCCATGTTGGCCTGTACCTATGGGACATATATACCAAACAAGGGAGGTCCCAGGACCAAGCCTTGTGGGATGCCAGTTATATCTGGTTTGTAGTCTGACATGGCTGCAGCATTTCTGACCATGTCAG
The DNA here is from genome assembly GCF_019279795.1 of Protopterus annectens. NCBI lineage: Eukaryota > Metazoa > Chordata > Ceratodontiformes > Protopteridae > Protopterus > Protopterus annectens. Next base: position 1,741,126,242 of record NC_056728.1, read on the forward strand.
TTCTGTCCTTGGTCTGGTTTGCAACCCCTCTACTGACATAGGGGTGTACATTTAAGCCGGTGAGCTTATCTATAATGAACACGTGGGGTATTGTATGGAAGCCTTTTGCAAGGTCCAGCTAGGCTGTGTGGACCACATTCCCTCATCAATGACCTTAATGACTGTTTAAAATTAGTCAAACATGTTTAGGGGCAGGATCTGCACTTAAGAAAGCCACACTGGGTAGGGTCCAGTGTCAGTAGGTCCCCAATATCTTTATGTCTGCGGTACATGCTGATCCTTTCCATAGCTTTGCAGACCAAGCTTGTCAGGATTCTGGGGTGGTAGTTTGCAGTATCCATTCAGGCAACACCTTTGTGGAGAAGGACCACTGTTGTTGTACACTGCTCTTTGGGTACATATCCTGTGGTAAGGCTGACATTGAGCAGTAGTGTTATTTGGCATTCCATTCTTCTTGGAGTTCATGTTGGACTCAGCCCAGGACACCATCTCATACCATTGATGCTGTGTGTTTTGCTTTGTAGATGCTGGCTGTTACCTCAGCATATGCAATGTCACACTCTGCTGGGATAGATATTTTTGGGGGGTTGCACTGCACCTGTCAGGTTGGATGTTGGCAATATGTGTGTGTGTTTGGTATGTTGTTTGTAATATTTGAGTGATTCAGAGCATATCTGTGAATTCCCAACAAGGTTCCTACCATCAGTTAAGAAAGCCTTGTGATTATCCTTAGTGTCCTGTACAATTTGTATCTTCATAGGTTCATAGGTTCATACTAGGCTATCCGCCCTAGGGCATTTATAAGCCTAGCCAGAGTGTGTGTGGCTTTCGCCACCCCTTGCTATGTGAATATTATGGCCATTTATGATTTACTTTACTGTGCCTCTGTCTGGAAGTGACACAGTGAAGACCCCCAGTGTACATCTACAATCATCCATCCACTTGGCAAGATTCCTGTTGAAGAGAGTCAGTGAGGGGCTCTGCCTAACATGGAGTGGGATTCCGTTCCAGGGTGTAGGGAGCCTCTGGGTTATGTATCTGTCCCTCCAGCACATCCTATTTCATTATGTGTTGAGGTTAACATCTCTCACTCTCACAGCTCCAATGGATTTGGGTTTTCTGGGGTGGAGCATGTCCATTACTCCTGTGTTGGACATGGCCTTCTACAACAGGCATACAACGCCTCTGCGTAGGCAGTATGTGACTGCATACAGCTGGGGTGTCTACAGCCAGGCAGCATATGACATATATTTGAGACCCTTTATCCTCTTGGTGAGGTACCTTTGAGGTCTTTCTAACTGCTGCAGTTGTCGGGTAAGGTACATCCCAAATGAGGCATTGTACTAGATTATGGGTCTGATAAGAGAACAGTATAGGGGCACAATGACCTCTGTTGATGTAGATGTGAATCCTTTCATGATACGGTGTCCAATATAGACAGTCTTTCTAGCCACATTGGCAATGTGAGCGTCACATGACAGGTTACTGTCCACTTGTGTCCCTAGGTCCCTGATTACTCCTTCCATACATAATGGATTACCACCTATGTGGTAATTTATGAGTACCTTGTTTGGTATTTGGTGAGACAGTCATACTGTCCAGTGTCTTCAGGATGGCTGGGTGGGGTTCCTGTGTGTGAGAGTGTGGTCTGCAGCATGCTACAGACTGTACAGTAGTTTTGCCTACGGTTAGTTGCACATGGGTGGTCTCCGATGCTTCATGCATTGTCAGTTACCTGGACATGTGGGTGTCTGTGCTGAATATGGATACTCCCCCTCCTTTTATGTTTTGGTCCAGGTTTTGGGGCCATAATGCATGATATGAGGTATAACCTGGTAGTGCTGGTGTGCTGTTAGGAGCCTTGCTGCAGGTTTCTGTCACTGCACGGACATCGATGTTCTCCATACTGGGGAGGGCCTCGAGAGCATGCATGTTGAGGTTTACACATCTGGCATTGGGCAGCATTACCCTTATGTTTCTTTCCACTTATGTTTTCTAGGGAGGTGGGTTAGTCTTTTCAGCCTTGCCTACGAAAGGCTCTATGGAGGTGGCAAGAGCCTTATCCAATATCCAGACATCCAGGGGTAACAGGTGCAAGCCATCCCTGGCACAGCAGTGTGGCTTGTCAAGCATGACATCCCAAGCAGACAGACATTTGATCCCCTTGGAATGACACCAGTAATTGTGCCACTTGTTACAGCTGATCATTCTGTGTTTGTACTGTGGCATCATTCTTGGTGAGGGTAGGATGCTGCACACGGTCAGTGTCATACTGGCCTGGACTACATAATCGGAGAGCTCATCTATGTCTCTTTTCATGTAGTCCAGGGAGGTACATCTCAGGTCATTCACGCTAGCATGGACAATGACTGCATCATATTTCTACTTGCTTTGGGGTGACCTGTGTACTTGTGTTATGTGGCATATTGTAGCAGCCTACAGGCAGCTTACTGTACCCTTTCCCTTGTTCAGTCTGGTGAGTGGGACAGCAGTGTGTCTGACTATGGAGTCACCTATTACAACTGTATCAGGCATGTTGTTTCTCCTTCTGGCCTGTGACTGTTTGGCACACCAGCTTTGTGTACTATGTGTTGCATGTGCTATGTTTGGAGGTAGTGGTTGCTTGGGTGTCTGCTTTGGAGGCCTCTGTTGATGTGGTGTGTTTGTAATTAGGGCCTCCGGGAATGTTTTCTGTGTTTATGTCTTTGGTTTGCAGTTGTGATAGGTCTATATGAGACTGGGTTTGTGGTGTGTGTGGTTACCTTCTCCTCCTGACTAGTTTTGACAGTACTGAGTAGAGAGAGCTCAGCCTCTGGTTTGGATAAATGGTTGCATCTCTCACATATATTTGTATTTCTTGGGGGGAGGTGAGGGTCATCTGTGTACATGGGGCAGGTGTAACATTGCCTCAAGATTCACAGATTCAACTTGTTGTAGCTGGCCTTAGTGGACTGTATGAGTGGACATATTTTATTGCCATACTACTGATCAGTGATTACTTCCCTTTTTATGTTTGCTCTATCATGTAGTAGCTTCCTCATTCTCTTGCATGGTTTGGTAATGGCTGGAGTCCACTATGCCAGGTGCCTGCGTGTATGGCATTGTGTCTTGGTTTTATTTGGGATTGCATAATCCATGCATTCCTGGCAGTGTTCATGGAATGCCTGTATAACAGGTTCTGAGGTGTGGCCCATATTTTGCACCTGCACAGGGCCTTTAATGGATTCCACATTAGTTTGGAGGAGTGCAACTTTTGCTTTACACATGTTTTTCACTGTGGTTTTCTGACCAGGGACTATGGTCAGGATGTGTATATCCGGTGTGATTACTCTATGGTCTGGTCTTACCAGTGAGGGATACACTTCTCATCTTGCCATCCAGTACCCATGTTGCTGATTATCACATCCAGTATGCTTACCCCTCTTGTGGTAGTGGTACGTTGTTCCTGGGCATTTTGGTTTATGGATTCTAGGAACTTTTGTCCTACGGTGTTGGAGCTAGAATAATGCTCCCAGTCTATGTTTGGGTATTTTCAGTCACCCAATATAATGTGGTTTGGAGGGCTTGATATATTCATGTATTCCAACATGGGCCAAGTGCAGTTCCTGGTGTTAGGATGGTAGTCTGTAGCAGGCTATAAACTGGGAGGCAGTTTTAGCCACTGTTACTTGACCATGGCTAGTCCATGCTGCTTCTTGTTGTGGTACCAACATGGGGGTGTGGTTATCCTTGAAGATTATTGCTAGTCACCCTCCTTTTGTAGCTTGTTCCATGTTTTGAGGCTGTACAGCACAGTATGAGGTGTAACCTGGTAGTATTAGGGTGCTGTTGTGAGCCTTAACCCAGTTTTCTGTTACAGGACAGATATCAACATTCTCCATACTGGGGGAGTTTAGACTGCATGCATCTTGCTGTTCAGACTTCTGGCATTGGGTAGCATTACATCTAGGTTCTTATCCCTTGTGATACCTATGGAGGTGGGTTTGTGTTTTGAGACTTACCTATTCAAGGCACACTGTGGGTAACAACATCCTTTGCCAGTATCCATAAGGCCAGGACTGATAGGTGCATGCCACCCCTAGCAGGTGGAGCATCATGTCATGCTCAGCATGTCATCCCAGGCTGGCACACATTGGATCCCCTTTGACTAACAGCAATACTTCAGCCAATTATTGCAATTGATCATCTCATCGTCATATTGTGGCATCATGCTTGGTGAGGGTAGGATGTTAGTCAGGGTCATCAAGTTTGCATATACTACATGGTGTTACATTGCTTAACACATGGCATTCATGCCTCAGGTGGTGCTGCAGGGCTGCCTCTGTCGGATGCACATACTGCACTCCCTGTGCATGTTTGAGATCAGGATATGTCATTTTAGGCATCCCTGTTATTATATGAGTGAGTCAGAGAGGGGTATCATTCCCAGGGTTCCTACTGAGCCAGTGTATGTGCTATGCGTTGCCTCTTTGCCAAGGCCAGGGCATACTGGGCATGCCTCCTTCTGCCTACTGGGGCAGGCTCAGGTTGTTCCTCCTCTGAGTCATGCTCTGCCTGTGATGGCCTTGGCAATGGTGGGGGGCTGTTTGGCCCGGCCCTATGCTGGTCCTGCTGCAGCTGTTTTCGCAAGATCATATTATGTAGCATAGCACATACCATGACAATTTGGGTACATGTAGTTGGTGAGTACTGCAAGGCTCCACCAGATGTGTCCAGACACCGGAACCGTGACTTGAGCAGCCCAAACACACGCTCTATTACATTAAGTGTTTGTGCATGTGCCTCATTATGGCGTTCCTGTTCAGGTGTGTGTGCGTTTCTGATGGGTGTCATCAGCCACGGCTCCAGTGCATAGCCAGCATCCCCCACTAAGTGACCATGTGGGATGTCCCCATTGGCAAATGTCTGGTACAGCTGCGTCAGATGCCAGATATGGGAATCATGGTAGCTCCCAGGGCAGCCAGCACACACATTCATTATTATGCCCTGTGCATCACACACGACCTGGCAGTTGATGGAGGGGAATCCCTTGCGGTTTATGTAGGCCCTACCCCACTCACCAGCTGGTGCTTTGATGCGTATGTGCGTGCAGTCTATTGCACCCACTACCTCAGGGTATTCCGCTATTTGCTGGAAGAGACACATATTGCTGGCCAATACCTCACGGGCATTGGGGAAATATACATGATCTCCAACATGTGCTGACATGGCATCCAGGAACTGGTGCAGTACCCTGGAGGCTGATGCCTGTGATATCCCCATCATATCACCAGTTGGTCTCTGGAAGGTATCTGTTGCTAGTATTCTTCGGCCAACACATACCTTGGTTTCCACTGGGATGGGTTCCCTTCTGTTGGTTCTGTGTGTGAGGTGTGGCCTGCACATCTCAACAATTTGCTGCGGGAGGTCTCTGTCCACTCTATAGCGCTCCACTATCTCCAGCTCATGTAACCCATGGTTGGTGACCCTGGGCCTGTACACTCTTCTCCGTCTCCTCACTGTGGGTTGTCTGGCACCATTTGCATTGTCACCACCCTCAGCAAGTTGCCTATGTCTCCTTATGACAGCTATGGCAGCCCCTAGCATTTCTGCTCTGAGTTCAGCTTTTTCAGTTTTCACTTTTAATAGCTTACTCCTGTCTTGCAGTGTCTCTTGAGAGAAACATCCTGCACTGCTGTTTGCAGAGTTTTAAGTGCTTGGCTGGGCTACTATTCTGCCTGTGTAATTGCCTGCTTCTAATTGTTTTCACCTGCTAGCTCCAGCAGTTTTCCCTGCTAGCTTCCTACTAATTCTGTTGCTTCCTTTTTCCTTTCTGTTTCCTCAGGGGGGAGCAACGTGCATACCAGCAGAAACACGCTCACAGTGGCTTACATGCGTGCACACATGCTTACAAGGTTTAGAATCTTCTTAATCAGGTTAAAACGTGTGCACACCAGCGCAAACAGTCTTACACATTTGCCAACAGGCTCCACATGCTCAGTCTGCCTTACACACGTGCACACTGCCCTACTCGTGCCTCATGGCGTGCACACGTGCGCATGCACGCCCAGCAAGAAACTTTGGTGTAAGCAACAGTGTACACCTTCCATTTCTTGACTTTTCCATGCTTATCTTGTGGCACTCCTCTTTCCATGATATGTGTCTGACATCTGTCATGTAACACTGACCTCCAATGAACTGCATTTCTTTCTGCCATTCCCCCCTGTGATGTCACCTATCTCCTACTCTGTTCCTCCCCCTTATGTAACTCTTACACTACTCATAATGTGCTCATTTGCTATGTGACAGTGGGATTCAGTATCCTAACACTCATTTACATCAGATTGCCTACTAATGCTTAGTTACATGTCTTAGACTCAGCTTCCCCCCTTAGCAACCACTAAACGGTGGCCATGTTGTTTTTGGTCTGCTGGTTCCATGTATTGCATAAAACCCACATTTGTGGGTTTATAACCTTCATTTTTATGTTTTATATAGCGCAGCCCATTTGCGCGGGGCTGCGCTACGTTTAAACAAATATTTATTTCTCAAATTTGCATCGGGGTACCTTGCCAATGGCCACATATTTGGCCATTGGCATGCTGCCTGACACATATGCACCCTTTATTTGGAGCTGACATGGCTCCATTGTGTTATTTGCAGAAACGTACTCAGTTGTCAACTGAGTACATTTCTGCAGCTAAAACGGCTCTTACATGGGCTGGTTTGGATTTCCTGGATTGCTAATCTACCTCATTTGCATGCCTTTCGGCTGCAAGTGAGGTATCCATGCCCACACCATGTAAGAGACGTTTTAGCTGGTCTCTTACATGGAATTTCGGGCTGTTCCTGGATCGCTAGGGCTGCATGGAGTCTTACACTACTCTTAGACTCCGTGCAAGCCTTCGTGAATCCTGCCCTTGGTTATTGTTAGAAAAGCTCTAATATAAAGGATGAGGCAATATACTGAAAATAAAAGAATATTTCTTTTCTTCAGAGAATCTTATTTATTTATTCCATTTGTTAAACTGGTGCTAAACACTGTACCATTTTCCATCACAACTTGGACCAAATGGTACAGTAAACATACAGCAGTATATCCATGAGCAAGAACAAATTGTATAAATGCACAGTATTTCATTTACTATTAGCAAACATAAACTGATTAATATATTTGACAAATAAAAAATGCATTAACTGAGAAAGAGAACAAAAAAAAGTAATCTAGTTTGGATTCAGCAAGGGCAGGTCCTGCCTACATAACCTAGTTGACTTCTTTGAAAAAGTTAGTGAAGCAATGGATGAGAGCAAAACAGTGCACTGCACATATCTAGACCTTGCAAAGATATTTGATACTGTCCTACACTCAGGTATCATAGATGAACTCTGCTAGCTAAATGCCAGTCCCTGTGCAACTCATTGGTTAGCAAATTGAATCACATATAGAAGCCAGGAAGTTAGGGTGGCCAGTCATACCTCCCCAAAATATCCCTCACTAGTGGTGTACCTGAGTTCAGTTCATGGGCTACTTTTCTTTGACACTTACTTCTCAAAGGTCAATGCTAATGTTAATGGTTTGTGGCCGACCAAGTCTGCATATGAATGGAAACTCAGTGCCATCATAAACTTCTCAGAGGCCACCAAAATGCACCAAGATGTTCCGTTCCAATCAAATAGTTGGCATCAGAACCAAGAACTAAATCTAAATGCTAAGAAGTGTATAATCATATTCTTCAGCAAGCATAAATGCCCTTATAACTATCACATTGACAACACATCCCTGAAACAGATCCTGTTGTTAGGGATCTGGGAACCTATGTCAGCAATGTACTGTCCATTGATCCCACATATCTACTGTTGTAAGAAAGTCATTTTTCATTGCACAGCTTACATTTATGATCCAGGGATGTAATTGTTCCAGTGTACTCTGCACTCATTTGGACAATTGCGGAGTATCATGCCCCTTTATGTATGTAACTGTCCTAACCATTGTCACGACTGGACCTACCACAATGTTTTCTCACAAAAAACAAACAAAAAAAATCAAAGGTTCACCCTGACACATATGATTATGACCTGATAGTGGTCCACATGGGGGTGAATGACCTCAGACACTCTACTCAGAGGGGAATGCAGAAGGATATGACTGAGCTTGCTAGGCATGTGTCTGAGGCAGGAAAGACCCTGCTCTTCAGTGGTATTTTGCCATCACCCAGAATGATGTCAAGATTCAAAGGCAAGATAACTGGCTTTAATAATTGGCTATTAAGTTGGTGTTACTCTGGGGGATCCAGTATGAGTCATCTTGGTGTGAGATGGCAGACAAATCTTCTTGTTTTGTCAGGGATGGCCCTCACCTCTCTTAACAAGGCTTTCACATTCTGGTCTCTGCTGTCTTCATAGTGCCTTTCTAGGCAGAGTCCATCTGATGGCATTCCAACCTAGTAAATTCTAAACTGGAACACATTAATGTGGTTCTACTCAGTGCCAGGAGTATTAGCAAAAAAATGCCTGCATTTGAGGCATTCTTTCAATTTGAACATATTCCTGTATGCATAGTTACAGGAACTGGATATAATGCCTATCATGTCTTCAGACCCACTGGCAATTGTGAGGGACTATCAGTATTTGTCAAATATATAATCACCTCAAATTCTTTTGGACACCACATGTGAACTCCTAAAAGTCCAAATCACCCTAAACAGGACTAATTACAACTTCATAGCTAGCTATAGTACACCCTCTATGACCCCTTATGAGCACCATAGCTATCTTAACAGATTAGCTAAAATTTCCATTAAACCCAAAACCTTTCTACTGCGGCACCTCAACTCTTCATCAATAAGATGGCTGACCTACACTGCCAATGGTCAGCATTTCCAGCACTTCCTTGACATTATAAATGCTAACTCTCTTTCACAAATAGTTAACCATCCTATTTGGAGCCCCATTATCCTGGATATAGTCCTCACATATGGTCACTTCTTGCACATCACCTTATACATAATCACATTTTGTTAAATCAGACCATAATTTAGTGATCTTGTCTTTTAAAACTGGTGGTACTTCCTCTGTATATAGCTCTGTGCTTAGGGATTTCTGCTGTAATCCTCCACTGAAGGATCCCATTACTAAAGCTGCTACCTGTGCCTCTGACTTCTACTCCCACTTAAATAATTGTATTGATAAGGCAGTCCCTATCTATAACAAATATGAGAAGTTTAAAAACAAACTCCATGGTGGAATACCTATATAAATAAATTATATAACAAGAGAAAGAAACTGGTCAGTAATTATAAGAAGTCTCATTCTACCTACATTAACAGCACACTTAAGCAAACTAATAAAGAGCTTTAGAGATCCATTAGGAAGCTCAAATGTGAGTATGAAATTAATATAGCAACTAAAACCTAAAATAACTCCAATTTGTTATTTAACTATGTCAGGAAGTCAAGAACTAACACTCAACAGTGTTCAGAGCTAGCCCACAATAATACTGCACTCTCTGACCCACAAGACATAGCTAATATCCTAGCTAACAAACTTAGTACAAACTTTACTCCATCCACAGTTATAGCTATCCCACAGGTTCCACAGTCTCAGCCACTCCTTTTAATTACTACAGAACAAATTATTGCAACCCTCTCAAAAACCTAGAATACTTAATCCATTGGTCAGGACAACATATCAGGTTGCCTGATGATCAGTGCCAAATATGGCCTTTCTGAGCCCCTGCTTAAAAGCTTTAATTTAAGGTTCAACACCGGTTACATTTCTGAAGCCTGGAAAACAGTTATAGTAATGCTATTGCACAAGGGATGGCCCAACCATGGACCCTGGTAACTGCAGATCTATTAGTCTCACTAGTCTTATATGTAAAGCTATGGAGTGCATTGCCTCAGACATCATTAATCTGGAAATTGAAAATGTCTCAACCCTGGACCCTCATCAATTTTGCTTTATCAAAGGGAAGTCCTACCTCTTTAACATCATTAATTTCTTTGAAAAAGTAACTGAAGCAGTGGCTAGTGGTTATGCAGTACCTACAGCATATTTAGACCTGGCCAAGGCCTTTGAAACTATCCTCCATGCAAGCATTACTGACAGATTTGTAAATCTGAATATAAATCGTTATACTGTCTGACAGATAATGGTTGTCTGATAGAACCCATGTAGTTAGAGTACAAGGTGCCATTTTTGAAAATAAAACAATTGCCTGTGGTGTACCACAGAGCTCAGTTTTGGACCCTCTCCTATTTGACATATATTTCTCAGACTTTTAGGCCAGCACTTCTGTCCCATGGGTAACTAAGTTTGCAGATGACTGTAAACTGGGTGTTGTTATGCAATCTTTAACTGACTCACAATTTCCCCAGCACAGCTTAGACCACATTAACATCTGATGCAAGGACAATGGTCTCAAATTAAATGGAAAAAATGAACACAGTTAATTTTGGTAAATACCATTTCACTTGCAGAATAAGAGATGCACCCCTCCAATCAGACACTGTTGTTAAGGAATCTGGGTATTCTTGCTGATAATTCTTTATTATTTGACCATCATGTCTCCACAGTAGTTCAGAATGCTTTTATGTAGCCCATATAATTACTCCAATAGATCCATAGATGTCTTAATTACATCCAGCTTTACTCATATCTTATTAGACCCATTATTGAATATAACACACCTTTTGACATGCATTTATCTAAACATATCACATAACATGAGAGATCAGGGATTCAGAACTAAAAAAGATCAGTGGTCTCAAAAATCTTAGTTATCAGTTGAGGCTATCAGCCCTTTCTCTGCACTCAGCCTCTTAGAGATTCCTCTTTGGAAATCTAAGTTTAGTCTCATGCAATGAAAGATCCAAACCTATTTGATCTCCTACTCTGTCTCAGAGCTAATGGCACATCAAATACTCATTGTTATACCACAAGAATAGAAGACTCCACAGTGACCAAAAAAAGATAAAAAAAAAAAAAAAAAAAAAATTCTTTTAGTGGATCTTTATGATCACATCAATCTCTTCAATCTTAAATAATTTATTTATTTCTCGTTTGCTTGTTGTGGTATATATACATCAAATACTCAGTTAAAGGAACTAAACCTTCATCAGCAAATAAATAAGACACATAGTCATGACAGATTCATTTCCCAATGTATCCCTCACTTCTGGAACAAATTTCTACCACATGTCAAGCAAAGTAACACCCTTGCCATTTTCAAGGTATACTTAGATAACCGGATGGGCAGCCTCAAATTCTCTCTCAGTCTATCTTGTCTTGCCCTCCTTGAGGCTAGAGGGAAATTTTGAATAGAAGTTTTATGGCTAGACTTCAAATGGTCTGCAAACTGATTGCTTAGTATCTACCTATGAGGCTATGAAGCTTACCTGGGATTCTTAGGACAGCTGCACTAATAGTCTGTAAGGTAACATTTCAGTAGTTTGCAAAACATTGGAAGACATATAGAAATATTTGAAGTGCTAGTGGGGGTGATAGTTCTGGATCAAAAACAGCTTTTCACATAAGTGCCCTACCATCTTTGCACAAGTAATTAGTACATGTACCTAGAAGACAACACACAGGCACACAGACTTACACACACACACACACACACACACACACACACACACACACACACACACACACACACACACACACACACACACACACACACACACATGCCACCAGATACATACAGACAGACTTGCACAGTCACTCAGACAGTTACACCCCTCTCACACAAACACATACACAAAGATAGACATACCACATATTCTGTGCTAGCACACTCTGTATCCAGGATCTCCCCATCCATACTAGCCACAGATAATTTCAAGCAGTAGGCATCACACACACACATATATATAAAATTTTGCCCTTGTCAGAGCTCTGTCTGATCTAAGCTATACATAGTAATATACACTTTTCTATTTTCCATATAAACAGCGATATAAATTACAACAAAGGCTTTACTCCAAGAGTACTTAAATGCATCACATTCAATGACAGTGATTGAAACAGTGGTACATTTACAGTTTGTATCTTTATTGTGATTGATGTTATTAACTCCTTATCTAAGTACAAAGTCACTGCATATCTGGCTGTTGATCACTGTGCTAGGTTGTTGTTGTTTGTCTTTCGGCTTTTCCCGGTAAGGGGTCGCCACAGCGGAACTCCGGTCCGCTAATGATTGGCAGTAGATTTTTACGAAACCCCGAGGTGCCAGCTCGACACCCAATCTTCAATGAAGGCATGCCCATTCACGCACGCATGTCTTTCGAACGCTACCCAACCACGGGGAGGACATGCAGACTCCACACAGAAGGCACTCCCAAGCGACGCCGAGAATCGTACGGGAGAACCTCTTGCTGTGAGGTAACAATGCTACCGCCGTACCACCATGGCTACACTGATCACTGTGCTAGGTACAGTGTCAAATAGCAATGCAGGCATCAATTTCTGCACTTTTATTACATTAATATTATATACAATGCAACAAATGGCAATGAAAATACTCTGCATAAAATGCTGTGATTGGAGAGGGGAGGAAACTGATGGCTAACAGAATTCAAAAACAGACGTCTGCTACTAAGTGCAGAGGTGCAATTAGGATTTATCAACTGTGTGAGTCTATGAAGTCTCAAAGAGCCAGGACAGCAAAATGCCTTTAGGACTAGTATTAAGACAAGTTAAAAGAAAAAAAACAAGTGTGTGTGTGTGTGTGTGTGTGTGTGTGTGTGTGTGTGTGTGTGTGTGTGTGTGTGTGTGTGTGTGTGTGTGTGTGTGTGTGTCTGTGTGTGTGTGAAGATTTCCAGGCTCAAAAATCATAGGGGAGGGTAAGGCTCAGAGATGGGCCACACATAATGACAGAATCATGCCAGACCAAAAACTGTGTAATATGCATATCCATCTAGCTCTATATAGATAAATAGATATAGATAAATAGCTTGACAGACAGACATACGCATACATATACATATACATATACATAAATAGACAGATACACACATATATCTACATAAAAATGGCAAATGTTTATGTGTTTGTGTTTGTAATGATGTGAGGTATTGCCAGCTATGCCAGGAGAAGTAGGGCAGTGGATGTGCAACCTATGAGTGCATAGCTAGCTGGAGGTTTGCAAAAACTTATATGCCATTTGTATATCAAACTGATTTGTACAGGTACTTGTGTTGAAAATGCATTTTAAAGCTGTCTGTGTTAAAAATGTACCAACAGTGAGTCCTGCTGGACAGAAAAGAAATACACCTGTATGTCAGACTGCATTGTAACTGTTAGAATGAATGTATTGTAATAGAGGATACTGGAAGATAAGAGATTAATCTCAGTCCAGCTAACTTTGAAAAATAGTCTGAAATTAAATTACTTGACTTAGGCCATAAAGATTGCATCTTGCAGTTCTGATTGTAGCCAGAGACAAAATGTCTATGAAAACCAGGAGTAGGAATCCTAACATATTATCTTTAGGGGTGAACTAATTGCTACCCTGGAAGGGTGGAAGATTTTGAAATGATTTTATAGCTTCCAGATGCTATAACACATCTTAGCAAAGCTCTATGTGTGTGTATGGTAACACATGTGCAAGATTCTGGATTACTTTCTCATAAAGGGGTTAGTGTGGGAACCAGAAATCAAGTGACCAGATGTAAGTGATGTCATTCTGTAATCCAACACTGAAATGATGTCTTAATACTAGATGAGACAGAAGTTTCAGGGCAGTCTGTTTTTGAAACCTGATAAAGAAGGATCACTCACCCACTTCATCTTGCCTTCTTTTAGTAAGTAAGCAGGGAATAGTAATTATTTAGATCTGTCAGGAAAATATAGTGGGATTAGTTAAATACTGTTTTTCTGTATCTGTGTCAATCTATCCATCTGTCTAATTTTTAATATTGCCTGTGATATGAAACTCTGGTGTTTATTGTAAATAGATATTTAGTATTTTCATGTTATTTTATTATTTATTATTAAATATATTTACACCTTTCATTGTGGCTGGTCTTTTAGAGAATATTTTAACCTTTGAGAGTACTTATATTTATTTGGTGACACTGTGGCCACTTCTGAAAGACTTGCTACATTGGTCGAACACTGCCATTTGTATTAGTATTAATTTTACTTAGTATAATTAGGTACGCTTGCAAGAGCCTTAAACTAGCTGTCTTTGGAGTGTTCTGGTGGCATTATCTACCTTATAGTCTGGGCAGAGGAAGCATAGCTAGTAAATCTATGCCAGCCTTCCCCAGGTCTGTGTGTGTGTGTGTGTGTGTGTGTGTGTGTGTGTGTGTGTGTGTGTGTGTGTGTGTGTGTGTGTGTGTGTGTGTGTGTGAAAATCAATTCTCAAAGAGTGTGTCTGTCAGCTTGTTGGAGCAGGGACACAGAGCACTGGTTTCACAGAGCAGGTGGTGGAGGACTTGGCTTGGAACACTTGGCTGACGACTCAACGTTTCAGCTGTGGTCATTGCGTAGTCTTATTTGGGGCCTGGTGAGAGAGAGGGAAACCCAGCCCCAGGATGGAGGGTGTTCCCTGTTTGCTCTTAAGAGAACTTGTGCTTGGTTCAGAGAGCTGTCTCTGGAAATACTGTGTGTATCTACTTTTGTTCCAAGTGAACATCCCTCACCAGTGTCAGTGGTGAGGATTGAGGCTTCTTGATTACTGGCCCAGAGGAGGGGCATAACAGTGTTAAGCAAATACAAGTGCCTGAGTGTCTAAGCTTGTGCTCACCACAAAATTATTATTTTAAAATGTTTTCTCCTGTTTCTGTTAATAAAGTGGGGGGGTCTTACTAAGATTTCATTAAAATAGCTTGACTCAGCATGGTAGTTCATACTATTGATCAGACATATCCTAATATGAATAATTTAACCTGACATTTAATCAATCCTCAGATGTCAAATATAAATAAAAGAGCTGCAATGGAAGTAAAAGTAATAATTAAAACTCTAACTTAAACTTCATATAAAAATAAAATAAACAAACATCTAGTTCTAAAGAAAAAATGAAAATTAAACTCAAGCATAAACATGAAATACTATAGCTATAACAAAAACTACATGTATTATTGTGTTTTAATAAAAGTTGCTATGTTCCACTTTCTTTAACTTGAATATACTCTTAATGGAGCATGTCCAATTGAGTGCAGGCTTCCAATAAGCTTTAGGTTGAATTTGCCATAAGAGTTCTTTTTTTCTATTTTTCATTCAGATTGCCTTGTAATGGGCCCAATGTGAGTCTCTGAATGAAATGAAAAACAACATTTTCACAGTTCCTGCAGACTTGAGCATGTCTAGATAGTGGGTTATTAAAATCCTTAAGCTTGATGTCTAAAAGGTGTTTGGTCATTCTTATCTTGAGATGGTAAATTGTTTTTCCAATGTAGAATGATTTTGTGTGGCTTGCCCAGTATACCACAGTTAGTATTTCAGTTATGTGTGTCAGTGCAGATATATTTCTTTTTCGAGTTTGGACATATAAGATCATTTTTTTGGTTCATAAATGCACAGCATCTGCAGCCTGTGGGTTGCAAGGAAAGATTCCTACCAGTAGCTCTGTGGATACTTTAATTTCTTTTTTATTTTCTACCC